>NC_058135.1:204743455-204920408 GCF_016433145.1 Gracilinanus agilis
GGGGTGGACGTGATTGAGGGTGTGGACTCGAAACTACCACACCAATGCAACTACCAACAATTTGGAAATTGGTCTTGATCAAGGACACATGACAAAACTAGTGGAAATGCGCATGGGTAGGGGGGGTGCGGGGGGGGGTTGAAGGGGAAAGGAGGAGCATGAATCATGTAACCATGTTAAAAATGAATATTAATAAATGTAAAAAAAATATCAAAAAAAAAAGTTGCAGGATACAAAATAAATGCACATAAATCATCAGCATTTCTATATATTGCATTATCAACTTTTTATCAGTTTCTTTTAAAAATATTTATTTTGAACATTCATTTTTTAATATTTTGGGTTTCAAATTCTCTCCTCCCTTCAGTCCCACCCCTATGCCATGGAGAAGGCAAAAATTATATTGATTATACATGTAAAATCTTGCAAAATATATTTCCATATTAGCCATGTGGAAAAGACAATGCAAGAAAAATAAAGTGAAAAATGTGTTTTAGTCTGCACTCAATAGTTTATCATCTGGAGGTAGATGGCATTTTTTTTATCATAACCTCTTTGGAATTAACTTGGATCATTGTCTTGAACATAGGAGATTTCTTTTACAGCAGATCATCATTAAAATATTGCTATTACCATATACAATATTTTCCTGATTACTTCACTTTGCATCAGTTCATGTTAGTCTTTCCAGGTTTTCCTGAAATCATCCTGCTTTTTCATTTCTTATAGCACAATTGTATTCTATCATAATCACATGCTAAAGCTTGTTCAGCCATTCCTTTACTGATGAGTAAATATTCTCTCAATTTCCAATTATTTGCTACCATAAAAAGAGCTACAAAAATATTTTTGCACATAAAGGTCTTTCCCCCTTTTCTTTGATCTCTTTAGGTTATATACCTAGTACAGGTATTACAGAGTCATAGGTCTTTGGGCATAAGAATGTTTGGATCAGTTTGCAATTCTACCAACAGTGTGTTAGTGTCTCTGTTTTTCTACATCCCCTTCACCAGGTATCATTTCCTTTTTCTATTATGTTAGCTTATTTGCTAAGGGTCAGGTACTCCCTCAGAGTAGCTTTAATTTGCATTTATCTAATTAGAAGTGATTTCAAACATTTTTATATGACTATTGATAGCTTTGGTTTTTTTCTTCTGAAAACCACCTGTTCATATCCTTTGGCTACATATCAATTGGGAATCATCCTAAAGATTATAAAATTGATTCAATTCACTATATAATTGAAAAACAAGCCTTTATTATCACCTTTTTAAGTGATAGAGAACAACCAACAACAAACTGAGACCTGGTTTGTATAATCAGCCAATTTCTGATGTATAAATGCTCACACTGAAAATTTAACAATTTGTTGTCATGAACTGACTGTGTGCGTGTGGCTTTAGCATACCCATGTCTCTAGTGATGAGGAACACATTACTTAAGCAAGGCTAGTTTCATTTTGGCATAGTTCTAAACGTTCACAGGATCATAGATTGGTAACTGAAAGGAGCTCTAGAGGTTATGTAGTTTAAAACAAAATTGCGGTTCACAGAGATGAGTGTCTTGCCCAAGATCACCATGTTAATAAATAGAAGTCAGAATATGAACCCAAGTCCAATTCAACACTCCACTGTGCCATGGTATTTCTTGTTATGATGTCAAAAGAATATGTGTGAATTATGGGAGGAAATAAAGGACAAAGACAGGTACAGTGATAGAAAAAGGTATTTTTTTAACGGAATCATAGAACCTTAGAGCTAGAGAATATCTTTGAGGCTTATGGGAAAACTGGAATTTTTTGGAACAAGTGACTTGTCCAAGATCATAGAAAATGTAAGAAATAGGTGGCATTTTAGCATTCCTTTTCCTTTATAATGTTAATTCTTCTTTGTCCAGTGCCTATTGCACATTTTTATTCATTTCCCAGTTTCCTGGTCCTTTAAGGAACATGAACTATGGCCACTACCATTACTACAACTACCAACCAGAACATTACCTTTTCTAGTTCATATTTATTTTGAGATTTGAATTTTTTTCTCAAGCAAGATATATGTAACCCCTCTCCACCAATTCATCTTTGTGTTGTATAGAAGTACAAGCTTCCCTTTATGGTAACTTACTCTTTCTTTGTGTTCATCTGAATTTGGTGTGGAAGTGACTGATCCTCAGGTTCCTGGCTATTGTCATCTGAACTCTGTGGGGTTTTTTAGGAGTGGAGGATAAAGTCAAAGGAACTCCTACCCTGCCTTTGGAACACGGCACTTGAGTTACAACATATAGGAGAGGAAGCGGCCATTGGAGATAAAAAAATTGGTAGCAAAATTCTAAGGCTTATATACACACTTGGAATAGTTAGCCTGTAGCTCCTCAAAGAAGCAAAGCTCATGAATTTCCTCCCCCAACACACTCTTTATACATGCTTCATTCAGGTCATATGGAAAACTTTTATAAGTTATTTTTTCAGGTTTTCCTCATTGTTTTTATTTTTTATCCTGGTTTTACCTGGATAAAACAGCTACCCTACGGTAGTTAAGAAATCATACAAAGGTAGGATTTTAATCCATGTCCTTTGACCCAAGATCCAACATTCCATCATCACATTGCCTCCACTTTCTGTTCTTCTCTGTAGTTGTAATTGGTGAAGATTTTCTTTTCTATGAGGTGATATATGATCAAAAGTCAACATCTGGGTCTAGAAGTAGAAGTAATCCTGCTGAGTCGAACAGGCTCTGCATGGGAAAAGGTCTGCTCTAAAGACATATGAATAGGAAATGAAATGTGCAACAAATAGGTTCCAAAGTTTTTGAAGTTCATAGATCTGGGGAATCTGTGACCAATCTGATGAAGGACCCAATCAACTTGATGAAATTGCAAACATGGATATTTATCAGAAGGTATCCCAGTGGACCCCTCCCCATAGAATGTGAGCCTGCCTCCTAGTGCCAGACTAACTAGATTTCAGCCCTTTCCCATGTTTTATAAAAGAGGGGTACTTGCTCAAGGTCTATGCTGTTGTCATTTGATGGTGCCTGCATGCTGTAGAGAGGTGCCTTATAGATGGTACCAAGCCAAAGCTCATACTCAGTCATTCTGTGATTTCATTGATTGCAAATTCCTCAGAGACCTTCTTTCTGATGCATTCCACTCCTTTACAATCATATACCCATTATGAAAAATGAGTTATTTTCCCCCTAAAGCAGTTTATTTTGATGAAATGTTACCCCTTCCCATATAAATCTTTGAGATCCTTAGTCTTGGTATGATATATGTATGAGACTCCTACCTAGATAACAATATTCACTTCCTTCATACCAAACCACAGCCCAAGGGAACTGTGTGTTAATCCAGTTTCAAGGAAAGAATTTTTTTATACCTAGTGTCTTTTATTTGGAAACCTTTCTCATCATTTTAAATAAAATGTCTTACTTTTAATGAAAATGCATCTTTTCTTTAGCTCTGAAATAATCTACTAAAGCCAGACATTCCAATTAAGTATATAATAAAAATATGCATCAATCATTTTGTGTTTGCTAAAAATTTATTATGTTTGAGACTTGGTATAAGCACTGGAAATACAAAATCAAACATGAAACAGGCCCCATCCTCAAGAAGCTTATATTCAAATGGAGAGGCAATATTTATAAGTGTGTGTATATATATACATATATATATATGTGTGTGTGTGTGTGTGTATACATATATACATAATATATATAAATAAAATCTACATATATGGATACATGTACATATATTATATATTAAAGGTATTTTTTGGAGAAAGGCATTGGAGTTTTTCCCTCGCAATTTGAGAGGAGGGAGTAAACCAGGAAAGGCTGGATTTGGAATGGAGTATTTAAATTGAAAAACAGAGATCCTAAAAGGTAGAGGTTAGGAGAGAATACTTTGTAGTCATGGAGGTCAATTAGATTAAATCTTAATATAATAGCATTTGTGTAATTATAAATGAATGAATGAAAAAAATTAACAAAATATTATGAAAATTTCTGATAGTACACTGAAGGGACACAGTCAAATGTAAAATTTTATAGCAAAAACACTACTACACTAAGTCTTTGGAAGTCACAAAAATCAAATATAAAAATCTATAATGAGAGAATTCCTTTACAGCTCAGTGATTATACCAGTGTGGATACTCTCTCCATGCATGATGAAGATTGTGACCTCTCTGGAAATAGTTTGTGGTCTAAGAGTTTTCATGAGGGGAAAAT
This sequence comes from Gracilinanus agilis, assembly GCF_016433145.1. Lineage (NCBI taxonomy): Eukaryota > Metazoa > Chordata > Mammalia > Didelphimorphia > Didelphidae > Gracilinanus > Gracilinanus agilis. The sequence continues at coordinate 204,747,685 of NC_058135.1, forward strand.
TCAACATGATGTGGCCAAACAGGCAAACTACCTCTACGAACTTAGCCATATTGGTCCTCAGAGAATAGACAAAATAAATGAAACACAAAAGATGGGGCTTGACATGGCAAGTGGTCCATTTTGATCACATAAGCAAAATCCAGTGAAATCAACTTCTGAAGGTCTGATAAATTTAATACCCATAGCATCTTCTGGTAATTCAAGAGGGTGGCAAGCCTTACTTCAGAGAAGAATAATTTATTTTTAATAGTCTGACCACCAGTTTTGTCATTTTTGCTTGCTGGCTCTATCTATGTCTTTCCCTAAGGACCACAGTACAGTTAGTCACAGATAACAATTTCAGGATGGTGATAACTTGTCTGGGAGGCCCCAGAGGATAACCCCAAAACAGGTCAAGGGTTTTCTAAAGAATAGCTCTGAGAGATACCATTTGTTTTTGCTATGGAAAAAGTCTGAGTAGCAATTTCTATGGATATCCAACAGAATCACCAAGACTCACACTTAGTTGACTTATAAAGGATACAGTAGAAATGCCCCCATTATCAAGAAGAGAAACCAGATCATGGCATTCAGTTACTAAATATTTATGGAATCGAATGGAGTGGATTGAATTGAATTGAGTACCAATGGAGGAGAAGTTTGAAAAGATTAGAATGAATGGTCTTATATTTTATCTGGTAAAAAGATCAACTATGTATGATTACTTTGACAAATTCTTGAGTGTTCAGCAAAGGCTCATTACCTGAGCCTGGCAATATTGTTAAGTACAGTAACCTATTTTTGCTGAGAAAGAAAGATGCTGATTATCTACTAATTCTCATTATTTTTAAATTAAGCAAGCATTTATTGGAAGTGAGAGGGAGATGATTTAAAAGAACATGCCTGAGGAAAAGCCTCCAAGAATTTTAAGTAGAAAAGATGAATATATTACTTAGCATCTAAAATGGGAATAGGTAGCTGCTACTATATATTTAAGATATTGTTATCATAATAGTCATCATAGCTTTCAGAAATTCTTGACTTTGGATCCTAGAATATTTAAAGAAAGTGCAATTCACTTAGAACCCGAGGAAAGAGCTCATCTCAGACACTACTAGCTATGGAGACTTTGGCCAAGTTATTTAAACTATCCAAGGTTCAAGTTCCTCAGCTATATCTCTTGGCATTTTATTAAATGGTTTAATAAAATGATACATGTAAAGTGGTTAATAAGTTTTAAAGTGTTGAATGTAAGCTGCCTTTTTGCATCCTAGTATTAGAGAATATTGAAATATCAGAGCTGAGAGATTTCCACTGCTTTTTAGAGATTATCATTTTAACTGAAAGAAGAACTAATTATGGTGGGGAGCTGTAAAGGCAGCAAGAAAGCAGACTGCCTGGCCTCAATATAAAAATATGTTGGCAAGATGCTATGTTTAAACTGTTTTCTTCAACTCTTTGTTAAGGTGATTTTGTTAAGCTATTTTGTTTTCCTGACATCTAAATCTTCTTATCCCTAAACAATGTTGTTGTTTTTCACCTACTCCTTTAATTTGGTTGACCTTTGTTATTGATTCATTTTTCTGATTCAGATCAGACCTCTTTCTGGCTTCTTTCCTTGATATATCCTCTATCTCTGGTATTTGATTTCTGCTTCTGAATAATTGATGTGGTACCTTACAGCATTCAGAGCAGAAGTCACAGCTCTTCCCCAGTACCTGGTAGCAATTCAAATCTACAGCCTAAGCTTGGCTTCAGCTCAGGCACTGGGTCTGGGCAAGACCTGGAGGAACCATCTATTTCCAGCTCTAGCTCAAATTTATTTCCTCTCTCTATTGGTCTTAGTTTTCTCATTCATATAATAAGAAGACTGGACTAGATGATATCCGGAGTTTCTTTTAAATTTGACAGTTATTTGAATTCATAAGACTAATAATGGGTTAAAGAAAATATGTTTAAACAATAAATAAACTCTTATTGAACCATTTCATCTCTATAAAACTGAACTTGGAATCAGAGAATTATATATATATATACATATATTACATATATATTACATATATATGTATATCTATTGTTGAAGCAACTAAAATTAATATTGAGTTTTTATTCAATATATTGTTATGGTGGAAAAATAGTGACTTTTTAGTCAGAAGACCTAACTTTGAATCCTGACTCACTTCCTGTTTATGGGAACTTGGACAGGTCATTTATCTTCCTCAGCCATATTTCTTCACCTATTAAATGGCAAGAATAATACTTACATTGCCTACTTTTCAAGGCTATTTTGAAGATTAAATGACACAAGGAATGGAAAGTACTTCAAAAACCATAAAGAACTATATAAATGTCAGACATTCGTGTTGCTTTGAAGGACAACAGGGTCTCTCATGTACATTTCTTCAACAAGTAGTTCAATTTGATAAGCATTTACAAGATACTTAATATGCTTAAGGCACTATGCTTGGTGCCAAGGATACAAAAACAAAGTCTCTGCCCTCAAGCAGCTTACATTCTAGTGAATGATACAATATGCAAATAGATAATCAATGCCTACTAAGCACCAGGCACTGTTCTAAGCACTGGGGATGCAAAAAAGGGCAAAAGACAGCTCCTGCCATCAAGGAACTTATAATCTATATACAAGATAAATATGAGGGAAAGCACTAGAATTAAAAGTATATGAAGAGGGGGCAGCTGGGTAGCTCAGTGGATTGAGAGCCAGGCCTAGAGACAGGAGGTCCTAGGTTCAAATCCGGCCTCAGACATTTCCCAGCTGTGTGACCCTGGGCAAGTCACTTGACCCCCATTGCCCACCCTTACCACTCTTCCACCTATAAGTCAATACACAGAAGTTAAGGGTTTAAAATAAAAAAAAAATTTTTAAAAATTAAAAAAAAGTATATGAAGAAACTTCCTAAAAAAGGTGGGATTTTTGCTAAGACTTAAAGGAAGCCAAGGAAGTCAGTAGTTAGAGTGGAGGGGGTGACCAGGGAGAATGTTCAGAGCAAAGAGATGGAGAGTCTTATTCAAACAACAGCCAGGAAGCCAATGTTACTGGATTGAAGAATATGTGTTGGAGAATTAAGTGTAAGAACACTAGAAAGTTAGGTTGAGGTTAGGTTATAAAGGACTTTGAACGCCAGACAGAACATTTTTATTTGTTCCTGGAGGCAAATGGGAGAGTTTGTTGAGAGTAAGGATGACATGAATGGACCTGTGCTTTAGGGAAAATTATTTTACAGATTGAAGGGAGAATGTTTCAGAGTTGGGAAAGACTTGAACAGGAAGACTTATCAGCAGACTATTGTAATAATCTAGGAGTGGAGTGAAGAGAACCTGTACAAGAATTCTACAAGAAGCTGCATTATCAGAGAAGAGAAAGGGTCATAGTCAAGAGATATTTCAAAAGCAAAATTGGCTGGTTTAGCAATAGGTTGTATATCTAGAGTGAGGGATAGTAAGGAATTCAGGAAACTCCTAGTTTGTGAGGCTGAGGGACTACTAGAAGGATGTTGTGGTCCTCTACAGCAATAGAGAAGATAGGAAAGGGGGAAGGTTCGGGGAGGAAATAATAAGTTCTTTCTTGACATTGAGTTTAGGATAGACATCTTACTGGACATCTAGTTTGAGATATCTGAAAGTCAATTAGAGATATGAGGTTAGAGGTCAGTATAGAGATTGGAACAGGAAAGATTGATTTGAGAATCATCAATATAGAGATGGCAATTAAATCCATAGGAGCCGACAATTACTGAGTGAAGGAGAATAGAGGGAGATGAGGGCTCAGGACAGAAACCTGTGGGATACCTACAGTAAGAGGATGTGATCTGGAAGGGGATCTAGCAAAGAAGACAGTATAGTGGTCAGATAAGTAGAAGGAAAACTTGGAGAGAGTGGTGTCCAAAATCCTAAAGAGAAGATGGTTTAAAAGAGAAGAAAATGATGAAGTGTCAAAGACTAAAGAGAGGTCAAGGAGAATGAGGACTGATAAAAGGCAATTGGATTTGGCAACTAAGAAATCATTAGTAACTTTGGAGAGAGAGGTTTTGATGAAATGATAAGGTCAAAAGCCAGATTGTAAGGAGTTAAGTAGTGAGATGAAAGGAAGTGGGATTACCTATTACAAATGACCTTTTTGAGGAGTTTATCTAAGAAGGGCAAAAAAGATGCAGGATGCTAAAAGGATGAAATTATCAAACAAGGTTTTTTTTTCAGGATAGAGAGGACACGAACATGTTTCTAGGAAGTAGTGAATGATCCTTTAGAGAGGGAAAGATTAAAAATAAGTGAGAGATACCAAAAAAGGGCAAGAAGGGCTCCCAGGATAATAAGAGCATTCTCCAAGAACTTCTGCTATCTCCATACCTGTGAGTTCTCTTCACATGGCAAAAGTGGGGCTGTTGGAACATGGGAACCCACACCATGGTCTGTTGCTTTTCATGATGGCTGGAATGGTTGGGTCCAAGTACCTCTTCCAAGTTACAGTTACTGGTGATTCCTCCAAGCTCTGGATCCTGATTCTGGATGCCATCTTTGGTTTCTTCTTCTATGGTCCCATCCTGCTGTTTGGAGTGATTGACAATGAGAGTTCCCCTCCCAATTTCTGTGGTACTTCTCATGCCATTCTAGGGTTAATGGCCAATGTAGGTAGATTCCTGGCTGGCCTACCTTTCAGTACCAGCATCAAGAACTACCTTCTGGGTGGCGGAAGTGACCTGTGCCATCAGTACTTTGCCTTCTTCATTGCTCTGAAACATCTGAACCAAGATGGGTTGGCTGCCAAAGAAATCTGCCTGAAGGGAGGCACAGGGACATTCTTGGGTGCCTGTGTATGCTCCCCAGGGCTTTACCTGGCACAGAGTCTCTGGCTTCCCTTTTCTGCCTCTTTGACCCACATAGGCATTAGGGTTATCATTATAAAATAGGATTCCACTTCCCCAAATCCTTTGCCTGTAAATTTATTTTAATTATAACCTTTGTTCCTCGGCTATGGCAGCTCTCCACCCTATGCCCAAAACACATAGTTACACAATTGAGCCTGCAGCAGGGTTAGGTCCCCTGTGCCCAATTGCCTCTCACTATCTCTCTTACACTTCTCTCACTTTGGTATCTAGGAAATGCCCTGACCAGAAGGTTGAGCAGTTTGGTCAGCCAAGAAGCCATGCTGATGTTCTAGTGACTCAGTCCCACTGTGCAAAGGACACCCCTAGACACCAACATTGAGGACTAACTAAAACCTGGGGACTCAAGAGTAGGGGATTGTACACTTTTACCTTTTATATTCTGCACAGAATTGGAGTAAAGAGTTAATTCAAGCATAGTAATGGAAAAGAAAAAAAAAAGAAGATTTGTTACTAAAAAAAAAGTGAAAGTGAGAATGACAGAGAGGGCTATCTATTAGAGGATTGGGGATAGAGTAAGATCACTTAAATAAGTAGAAGGGTTAGCCTTGGTAATGAGTAAGGTTATTTCATCATGTGGAAAAACGATGAAGAAAAAGAGAGTGGCTGAGGGTACTTAGTGATAGGAGACAAGAGTAGAGGGAGTTTTAATGGAAAATGTCCTCATTTTTTTCTGTATTATATGAGACAAGGTTCTCAACTGAGAGAGTGGAGGGAAAGGGGAGGTAGAAGAGGTATAAAAATGCATGGAAGAGTTGCTGTAGATAATGGGATAGTGACTTGATAAGGGAAGTATTATAGGATTGTCTAGCAATAGTGAGGGTCCAGTTGAGATTTTATAACATAATTTTGTAGTAGACCCAGACAGAATGGTTAAATGGTTTTCTTCACCTTCATTCAGCAGTATATGTGTAAGAGCAAAGAAGATAAAGAGTGGGGTGATCTAAGTTTGAGGCTTGGCTGGGCATAATTGGCGATACGATAAGGGAATTAGGAATGAACATAACATGATAATTTCAGGATTGAGACATCAAACTTAACTGAAGTAAGGGGATGATCAAAAAGTAACATCTGAGTTGAACCATGAAGGAAACTAAGGATCATGAAAGGTAGGAGTGAAGACTTAACATCAGGGAATGGGAGTGAGAAAGGCTATACGAGAGACAGATCCTATATTGTCAATTCAAGGAACAGCAAGCAAGCCAGTTTGACTGGAGTGTTGAGTTGGTAAAATAGAGAAATGTAAAATGTCTGGAAAGGCAGGTTGGAGCCAGACAGGGAAAGGTTTGAAATGACAAGCTGAGAAATGTGTGTTTGTGAGGTAATAAGGAGAAGCAAAAGATTCTTTAGGTGAGAAAGACCTGTAGTTTAGGAAGATAGGTTTTGCCAACTTAGTATCCTTTGCATTCTCAACTTGCCAAGTAATTAATAGTTAATATCTCCGTATTGTTAATTAAATATGCAATCTACATGGATCCTTTAGAGTTTTCTTTAGCTATGGACCATAGTAAACATGTCAGTGCATTGCTATAATTTTGCTCCAGGCAATCTAAGTTATGCCCAAAATTGTGCTGCTATATATAGCTTCCTCTTTCTCTCTTCTCATTCTCTTTTTATCCCCATACAATCTGACTTTCAACCTTATCATTCTACCAAAACTGATGTCTTCAAAATTACTAACAATTGGGAAATGCATTGTGGGATGATGACAGAGTAGGGTATGAAGTTTCCTCACTATCCTCATACACCCCACAAACAACTAAAAATAACTCCATAGAATTGATGCTACAAACAGCAAAAACAGCAGGAGTCAGAAGTGAAAGCAAATGGCCAAAGACAACAAGGAAGGGAAGCTTCTGACTTCCCTGGCCTCAATCCCTGGGGACAGGGAACAGAGAATAAGACATGGAATGAATAGGGTAGCCCCTGAGGGTAGGCCTGGAAGTCTCACCTTTTTGGCTGAGCCCAGGACCTTATGTCCAAGAAGATACCACTGGAATTTGCAGGTACTGGGGCCTGGGAGCAACTGTGAGATCCCATAGGCCAACAGCTAGGGGACGAAGGAGTGGTTACCACAGAGTCCATGGGTGCCAGACTCTGAAGGCAGGACCTCAAGCCTCACTGCTGATACTTTGGAGACCCGGGAATGCAGGCTGGATGCCTACACTATACCAGGTTGCAGGAGTGGAAGAGAAGGAGTGAGGCAAGAGAATGCATAGGTGAATGTGGTTGCTGATGGATTGGGGCCCCATCAGCTATGATTGCTTCCAGGAGTGTGGGGTCCTTGGTCATCACCACAGGGGGAGGTGGCCTTTCTGCTTGCTGCTGAAATGGTAGAACTGCCCCTGTACTCTATTTGGAGCACCTGATATCAGTTATAGACTAGGGCTTGATCAGGGGACCTTGAGATGACTTCAGACCCTGGATTATAAAACTGGAATAACTAAATAGGGCACAGAAAAAATAAACAAACAAAAAATTCTGAAACCTGATATAAAATTCCCTAGGACTGCAGAAACCCTGAGAGTCCATCAAAAAGCCAATAATTAAGTTTATTGGTCTGGTCACTAAAATTTTAAAAAAAGAACAACCTAAGGAGAAGGAACTGAACTATTGATAACTATGATGGGGACAGAGAAAACTTTGGTTCAAACTCAGAGGACAATGAAGTAAAAATACCTACATCAAAAGCAGCAAAGGAGTACAATGAATGGCCACAATATCAAAAAAAGCTTTTGGAAGAGCTAAAAAAAATCCTCAAAAACCAAATGATATAGGTTTAGGAAAAACAAGAAAAAAATAAGAACAGTGCAAGAAAATCAAGAAAGTCATGAAAGAAAGATAACCCAAATGGAAAAAAAGAGATCCATAAATTCACAGAAGAAAATAAGCAATTAAAACTAGAATTGGACAAGGGAATGATTTCCTGAGACCACAAGAAATAATAAGGGAAATTAAAATACTGAAATAATAGAAGAGAATCTGATACATCTTATAAAAAACCAACTGACTTGGAAACCAGAGCAAGGAGAGAAAATATAAGAATAGTTAGATCCTTGGAAAATTACAATCAAAAAGACTGTAGAAACCATACTCTAAGAAGTCATCAAGGAAAACTCCCCAGAAATTCTAGAATCAGAGGGTAAAATAGAAATTGAAAGACTCTACCAGTTACTACCCCAAAGAGACCAAAAGATGAAAACGCATAGGAATGCTATTGCTAAGTCCCATAACTCTCAGGTTAAAGAAAAAATACTGCAAGCAACAAAGAAACCCTCCCCCACCCCAATTTAAGTACTGTGGAACTATATTCAGAATAACAGCAGACTTAGCAGTCAAAATATTAAAAGAATGCAGGGAAAGGAACATAGCATTTTGTAGCATTAAAAAAAAACTGGGTTTAACAACAATAATAACATATACATCAAAATTGAGCATAGTTATAAAAGGGAAAATGAATATGGAACAAACCAAAGGAGCTTCAACTATTACTGGGGAAAAGCTTAAAATTCAGTAGAAAATTTGATCTATAAGAAACATTCAAAGGTAATGATGAAAGACTAATCATAAATGACCCAAAAAGTAAAACCATATGACTCTTGTATGGAAAAATGTTATCTAGAGTCCCTGAGAATAGAATCATTGCCTATATATTTTGAAGGGGCATGTATGGATGGAAAATTTGAGGTCAAGGGAATCCAATGTAATGAATGAAAATGGTAATGGAATAGAGCAGAAGGAGATAGGTTGGAATGGCTATCTCATATGGAAGAGAATGAATGGAGGGACTGACACAGGATAAATAAGGAGGAGGAGTAGAGGGCTGGTAGTACTAGAACCCTACTCTTATCAGATCTGGCATAAAGGGATAACAACATATGGAATTAGAAGGGTAAAAATCCTCTTAAAATACAGAGAAACACCAGGGAAGGGGGAGGAGATAAAAGAGGAATGGGATAGGACAAGGGAGGGACCAAGCAAAGGAAAGCCCCTAATGGGACTGAGGGACTAAGCAAAATGGGAGTAGATTAAGAGAAAGGAGGGCAAGGGGATAAGAAACAGTAGTTGGGGACTTTGATGTATCTCTATCAGAACTAGATAAATCTAACCAAAAAATGAAAAAATATAGTCAAGGAGATGAAAAATACCTTAAATTAAATATCATAGATATCTATAGAGAATTTAATGGGAACAGAAAAAAAAAGTATACCATTTTCTCAGTGATATATGGTACCTTCACAAAAGTTGACCATATATTAGGGCACAAATGTAGAAAAGCAGAAATATTAAATGCAACCTTTTCATACCATGACACAATAAAATTATATTTAATAAGGGACCATGGAAACAAAAAGTGAAAACTAATTGGAGACTAAATAGCTTAATCTTAAAGAATGTGTGCATTAAAGAACAAATTACTGAAACAAATAATTTCATTAAAGAGAATGATAATAATGAGATAACATATCAAAACCTATGGGATACAGCAAAAGTAATGAAACGAAAATTTGTATCTATAAATACTTATATTAATAAAATAAAGACAATATCAGTGAATCAGGGATGCATTTTAAAATTAAAAATCAGAAAAAGAACAAATTAAAAATTCCCAACTAAACAACAAATTAGAAATCCTAAAAACTAAAGGTGAGATCAATAAAATCAAGTATAAGAAAAATATTGAGTTAATAAATAAATCTAGGCATTGGTTTTATGAAAAAATTAACAAAATTGATAAACCATTGATTAATCTATTTTAAAAAAGAGAGAAAAAAACCAAATCACTAGTATTAAAGATGGGAAAAGGTAAATGTGTCACCTTTTTATTAAATTAAACCAATTAGGAATTATTTGGCTCAATTATATGAAAACATATTTAACAATGAAAGAGAAATAGAAGAATACTTCCAAAGCAAAACTGCTGAAGGTATCAGAACAAGAATTAGAAAACTTAAATAATTCTATTTTAGAAAAAACAAATTGATTAAGCCATGAATGAACTTTCTAATTAAAAAGCATCAGGACCAAATGGATTTATAAGTGAATTCAATCCATGCATAACTTTAAAGTCATTCCAATATTAAACCAATTATTTGAAATAACAGGTAAAGAAATAGTTTTACCCAATTCCTTTTTATGTTGCTGATCTCTAAACCAGGAAGTGCAAAAACAGAGAAAGAAAATTATAGACCAATCTTATTCATCCATATGGATGTGAAAAACCTAAACAAAATAGTAGTTAGGTGACTACAACAATGTGTCCCAAAATAATACATTGTGACCAAACAGATAACAGGAATGGAGGGATGGCTTAATATAAAGGAAATTATCAACATAGTTAACAATGTCAAGAGCAAAATATAAAAAAGCATATGATTATATCAGTAGATACAGAAAAATATAATACTTATGCCTATTGAAAACACCAAAAAGCATAGGTATGCCTGTATATTTTCTTAAATTGATGTAAAGCATTCATCTAAAATTATCAGCAAATATTATTTTTAAGGGGAGAAGACTAATAAGATCAGGAGTAAAATAAGGAAACCCAATTATCACCAATATTATTTAATTTAGTATTAGAAATGCTAGCAATAGCAATAAGAAAAATAAATTGAATAAATAATAATGGGCAAAGAGGAAATAAAATTCTGTTTACTGCTGCTGCTGGTATATGTGGATAATCCTAGAAATTCAACTAAAAAGTTAGTTGAAATTATCAAGAATTTTAGCAAAATAGCAGGATATAAATAAATCCACATAAATCATCAATATTTTATATATTACTAACAAAGTACCACAAGAAAAGAGAGAAAGATACACTCCATTTAAAATAACCACAGATAGAATAAATATGTGGGAGTATACTTGCCAAAACAAACCTAGGAACTACAGGAACACAATTATAAAACACAGATAAAGTCAAATCTAAATAACTGGAGAGATAGTCTTTGTTCAAGGATGGGCAAAGCCAATATAACCAAAATGACAACCCTTCTTAAACTAACCTACCTATTCAATGCCATTCCAAATAGATTACCAAAAAATTATCTTATCTAGTTAGGAAAAAAAAAAGCAGAATTCATTTGAAAGAACAAAAGAAAAAAATCAATGGAATTAATTTTTAAAAAATGTAAAGGAGAGAGGTCTATCAATACCATATTTAAATTGTATTTTAAAGTAATAATTATCAAAAATACACAGTACTAAGAAATAGAAAGGTAAATCAGTGGAATATACTACTTATCAGATTTATGGAGAGGAGAGGAATTTTTCAGTGAAGAAGAGATAAAGAACAATGAGTGTGAAATGTAAAATGGATCATTTTGAACACATTAAATTGAAAAGTTTTTTGTACATATGAAGTAAATTCTGCCAAGATTAGAGGGAAAGCAGAAAATTTGGGGAAAATTCTAGACAGCATTTCAAATAGAGGTCATATGTCTAAAAATATAAAGAGAACTTTGTCAAATTTGTAAAAACGAGAAACATTCCCCAATTGGTAAATGGGCATAGGATATGAGCAATTTTCAGGTGAAGAAATCAAAGCCATCTATAATTAAATGAAAAAAAAATGCTTCAAATCACTGCTGATTAAGGAAATGCAAACCAAAACTGAGATATCACTTAATACCCATTAGTCTGGGTAAAATGACAAAAAGACAAATTGACAAATGTTGGAGGGATTATTGAAAAATGGGGCCACTAATTCATTGTTGGTGAAGCTGTAAACTGATCCAACCATTTTTGAGAGCAATTTGGAAGAATGCCCAGAGGGTTATAAAATTGTGTGTATCCTTAGAACCAGTAATGCCATTGCTTGGGTCTTTTTCCCAAGGAGATTAAGGAAAGAGAAAAAGAACCAATATGTTCCAAAATATTTATAATAACTCTCTTGGAGGTGGCAAAAAATTGGAAATTGAGATGATGCCCATCCATTGGGAAATGACTGAACAAATTTTGGTCTATGATTATGATGGAGTACTACTGTGCCATAAGAAATGATGAATAGACTGATTTGAAAAGAAAAATTAGAGCTATACAGGATAATGAACACTGAAATGAGTAGAACCAAGAGAAAAATATACAAAGCCACACAATTAATCCTGGAAGAGCAAACTGTGAATGTTACCTTAAGAAAGAGAACAGAGAAGTGAAATATAAAAAAAAATTTATATGTACATATTGGCTGCCTTGATTATATCTTTTATGATGTGGGGAGTGTCTGGGACATTTTGAACTGGAATTATAATGAAGAAAAGTAAGCTAAACATAGAGGAGATCTGTGATTTCATTTGTGTACAATGTTTTTCTTTGTATATCAAAATTCTTGTTTCATTTGGCATTGTAAAATTTGAAATAAAAATTAAATATAAAATTATTAATAATTTCATACTTATCAAATCTACTGATCTTTTCCCAATCCTCATTCTCTTTGACTTCTTTGCAGACTTTCATACTACTGATCACTCTCTCATCCTTGATTCTTTCTTCTCTCCAGCCTTTTGAGACCCCACATCCTCCTGACTTTTCTCCTGTCTGACTAAATTAGTATCTACTTTACGAGATTCTCCTCCAGATTATGCCCTCTAACCATAGGTGTCCCTCAGGGTATTAGGCCCAGATCCTGGGCCGCTTTTGTCTTCTCCCTCTAAGCTACTTGGTTATATCATCAAATGTCATGGAATTAGTTTAGTGCAAGTCCTCATCACCTTATGCCTGGATTATTGTGATAGCCTTTTGGTGATTCTGCCTATCTCAGGTCTCTTCCAAAGTGATTTATACACATATTCTGGAACACACACACACACACATACACACACACACACACATTTGTTTGTGTGTGCGTGTATATATATATATATATATGTAATTTTACAGCAAAGAACAGCACTTGATTTCTTTGATGTCCCATCTCATCAGGAAACTGGTCTAGCAGTATATTTTTCCTTTAGATCTGATACTCAAAGAAAATGAAAGTGCAATTACATTAGCTGTTGCCCAAAAGCATAAAAAGAAGTTGAAGCCATTGTCTAAGATAAAGACCAGGGAGAGGGAAAGGCTAACATCACACAGAATTATTGGGGGAACATTGAACCATGGGGAAGAAGGGATATTTTTAAATGAATGGCAAGTGACAATAGATTCAGGACTCACTTCAAATGTCTGTCAGACATCACTTGAACTGTAATTTCTTCTTTATTTGTTTAGAGCAAGTGAATTATCAAGAGTACATTCAACTGCACTGAACACAATCATTTTTCAAAATTGACTTGAGCTCCAAGCAACATGGGGGACAGGACAAGTCTAATTTTCTGAAGCCACCAATTGGGCTTCCTTTCAGGTAGGGGCAGACATCTTTGTTTTAAAAATGTCTGTTTCTTTAGTGATTTTGACAAAAAGGAACACAAGTCCAACATTAGGGAAACTTTTGGAATAACTTATTTTAAATTTCCATAGGAAAAGATAAAGCATGCATATTATGTGGCTCATACTTTTTAACTTTGTGCTAAATTCCTTTATTGAAAAAATAAAGTGTGGAGAAGACATTTGACTCTCAAACACTATGAGATCTGAACTCAAGCTTTGGTAAGCTCTACTAAGCTAGGAAGGCTTTAAGTGCAGATCTAGTAATCGACTGTTTTTTAAATCAAGGAATAACCTTAAGTCTAAACTGTTCAGTGTGTCTTGCAGCACTAACACATGAACAGCCAAAGATACGAGGCAAATTTTTTTAAGGGAAGAGGAGAGGTAAAAAATAACAGAATTTTTGAGGGCAAACCAAATCATAAGGCATAGAGATCTCCATGGGTAACTAATACAGTGTATGAGTATTACTGATTTATCATTACATATGCTTATTAATATGACAGAAACACTTTTCAATGCATGCAATCAAACTTTATTAATATGAGCAAACAAAAGTTTTCTAGAACAAACCACCAATCTGAATCATACATGTTCCAAAAAACTTTTTTTTCATACTAAATGTGATTCCCTTTCCATGCAGTCATTAATCAGCACTGTCCTCAAGTGAACATGGGCTGCTTGAGTTTCAAGTGCAGGGACAGTAAGAATCATAATCAATTTTGACACAGGAATAAGCCAAAAGTTGGGACTTCTAGTGAGTTTCTTACACCTCTAGCTATGGGTCTTTCTAATTTTTTCCACATCATTTAATTGGTAGGTTACTACATAAAATATTGATAACATCGTTTATAATATTGTTCCATTTTTAATCTGTCCACAAATTAAGAGTCCAAACACATATGTTTATTTTTCATTAGTTTTATATGTTGATGCAGTTTTTGAAAATTGTTTTCTGACTTTTTTTGACTCATGTTCTCTCTCTCCTTTTTCTTCTTTCCTCCCTAAGATGGCAAGTAATATGTTTTGTTGTATATATTATGTATATATCCTATGATACATATTTCTATCTTCATCATGTTTTAAAAGAAGTTATTCACAGTTGATCATTGTACTTTATAGCTATTTCTGTGTACAGTGATCTGGTACTGCTTATTTCACTTTACATCACTTCATATAAGTCTTTATAGGATTTTTTGTGAGGAGTGTATGTGTGTGTATGTGTGTGTGATTGCTTTAATTCTTATGGCACAATAGTATTCCATTACATTCATATGCCACAACTATATATATATATGTATATATATACATATATATATATAGGTATACACACACACACACACACACACAAAAGTAGGTCCCTGTCCTTACTTTGATCTCTTTTGGATACAGACATAGTAATGCTATTGCTGAGTCAAAGGGTATGCACAATTTTAAGAGTACACATATATTTATTGGTTATTTTAGAATGCACATAATTTTCTTCATCATGCCACACAATTGCTTATCTTATTGAAAAACAAATTATAGGAAGAAAATGACTCAAAACAGCTCAATTGCAACATGGAGGCTTAAAATGAAATGTAGTTATGCTAAACTGAGATCCTGGAAGTATTGAAGTAAAGATTGACTGCAGGTAACTTACTTAATTTTGGACTGTTGTGGATTTCTGGGCTTAAAGTGTGATAGTTTAGCAAAAGACAAAATGGTACCAAACTTGAAATGTACAATGCAGAATACACAATCATATCACTCAATTAAAATGAGTACTGCTTTTCACCAGTTAATTACTGAAAAGAATTGATGGGATAGACATGAGAATCTCAATTTATTCCAAGGGCAAAGAAAGAGGAAAGAGTATCTGATGTTATTGAGAGTGTTCAATTTAAGCTCAGTTTTAGCTTCTAAGCTCAAATTCAAATTTGACAAATATTTATTGTCTCCACTATGTACAAGACTCATTAATTGAAATATAAAATTTACCTTCAGATGAGTTGCTTGTTTATAAATTACATACCTCCTTATTTATGATTACTTATTTGGCATCTTCTGTCAAGGAAACCACTTCTACCCATTCAGGTAAGCATCTGCTCTTCAACCAAAAGTCTGTTCGCTGGGACACTGAGCAATTAAATGACCTACCTAAAGCTGTAGAACCGTTATGTGCCAGAGAAAAGAACTGATTCCAAGTCCTTCTGCCTCTAAATCCAGGTTTTGTATAAGGTTGGTCCTGATTGGTTCAAGTAATTAATTCTCCAAAGTTGTCACGTTATTAGAATTCCAATTTCCATTGGATTGGAACAAGTTATTATATTTTACATAACAATAACGTCAAATAACATGAACTGAAATAAATGGTACTATTTCTGCAGTCATTCTATGGGACTATCATCAGGATTTTCTATATTTCACTCTGTCTAGCGAGGAGCAGAGTTTTTATGTTTTAGGGAGTTATGTCATTTCACTCTGTCTCTTTAAGAGTAGAAATCTCAATATCTCACTAGCTCTTTAAAAGCAGTTTTTATAAGGAACTGTGGGAGTTAGTTCTGGAGCCCATTTTCTCTGGCTTCTGAAGGAGCAGACATTTGAGGGTCCTAGATCAGTTACTCTCTGTCAAGAGGAACTGACATTTAAATTTTGAAGAGTTTGAACTGAGATACTGAATTGAGAAAGAGTCTGTCACTGAGAGATCTGTTCTTCTCAGAACTCCGAGAGAGCAGGAGCCCTGACTGTATCCCTGTGACAGCCAGTTTTTCCATTTCAGTTGAGAAAGAAAGGAGACCGACTTTTAAGGAGATATTGGAGATCAATGTTCATTAATTAGCATCATTTAGTAAGCGAATATAATATTAGTTAGAGAGTGTAGGTTAGTTAGGCCTGTTTCCTTAGGAAAGAAGATTCTTAGATTTAGTATAGGGTTTGAATTTAGGCATGTATAACCTCCTGTTCCTACCTCTTATTTCCTATCCCTACTCTCCTCCCAATAAATAAGTATTTGTAGTATACCAAACTGATCTTCACAATTCCATCAAACTCCCACCTTTTACCCATAACAGGACATAGTGGTACTCATTCTTTGTGGATGGTCTTTAGAAGAAAAGAATGATTAGGTGCACAGGCAGAGGTTAAAGAGTTTTTTACAAATCTTTTTTTTTTTTCAATCTTCTCAATTTGTGAAAGAAGCAACTGCAATTTGTAGAGTGGGAATGACTTATTCAAAGTCATGATTCAGTTTTTTCCTCATTGGAACCTAGGATCCATGTGATCCTTAGATTTACACCGTAGTCAGTGGTTCCCAAACTTTTTTGGCCTACTGCCCCCTTTCCAGAAAAAAATATTACTTAGCACCCTGGAAATTAATTTTTTAAAATTTTTAATAGCAATTAATAGGAAAGATAAATGCATTTGTGGCCATCACTGATCCCCTAGATAGCTGCAGCACTCACCAGGGGGCAGTGGCACCCACTTTGGAAATCACTTCCCTAGATGCTTAAGGGTCCTTAGAAGTCAACCCATTCTTTGTATAGATCAGGAAACTGAGTCTCACAGAGATTAATTTACTGAACAAGAGTCATAGAGCAAGTATCTGAAGTAGGTTTAGAACTCAAGTTTTCTTCCCTTTAAGTTCAGTATTCTTTTTCCACTTTGCCATGAAACTACCTCAAGACTAGATTGGAACTGAAATATTTATTTCTTTATTTATTCATTTATTTTTTGTGTTATATCATATTTTCATTTATATTCATCAAATATTTCCCAATTGTATTTTAATCTAGTTAAAGCCACACTCAGGGCACACACTGTGCCCTTTGTGTGACTCTGCTCTAAGACATAATAAAGCCAGGAGTCAAATCTGCTAAAAAAGTAAATAAACACATACCACTGTAGCTATATTTAGGGCACTCAAGTTGCTATGGAAAGATATTGAACTACCATTCTTCATTTTCCCTTCATGAGTTATCTTCCTCCAGGAGAATGTAAGTTTCTTGAAAGTAGAAACTGTCTTGTTTTTGTTTTTTGTTTTATATCCAGGAACTGAAATATTTAGACTCACAGGATAGGATTGTCCCCTTTTCAGTCCTCTCTGTCTGTTATTTCTGTGGGCAACTAGGCTGCATCCAGCCCCTCAGGACTCAGCTAAGCAGTTCCTGAATGTCATGGAGTGATGCCTCATTCACTCTGGCTCACTTGTGCTGCTCTTGAGGCATTCCATGCCATTCAGTCTCCTAGATTATCAAGGTCAAGTGTACAAAGCAGCTCAACTCAATTGTGTCTAGAATTTGTATGCAGAGGTTCTCTCCCACCCCCAGCTCCTTTTTGCCTTGAGAGAAGAGGGTTACTCTTTGAGGAAACAATTCTGCTTCCACTGCTGATTATCCTGCAGGTTGATTCAAATACAAAAGGTCATCCCTATTTACTTTGGCTTTGATTAATCTGAGCTTTTATTTTTCAAGAGCCCATTTTTCAAGGGGCCGGGTTTAGGTATGTATGTGTTTATGTGTATGTGTATGTGGGGAAGAAGAGGAGAGGTTAATTAGCAGTAGAAGGAGGTTAATGAATCTCATTTGTCTCTCAGCCTCAGCATCCTTACCTCTAATGAAAAAGTAGAATCTTTGAAAATTACAAATTATTAACCCTTCTTCACAAATAGCTGTGATTCTTGCTGGGGTCCCAACAGCCTGGGTTCATATTCCTATGTTGATTTAAAAAGACAGGATCTTTGGAGGCACCAGAATGCAGTGGGTATCACCAAGTCATTGTGTCACCTTGAGCAAATCACTTCTGTCTGATCCTCAATTTTGTCACCTAGAAAATGGTGCTCTCTAGATGATCTCCAGGATCTCTTTTAAGGGGCAGCTAGGGGCTTCAGTGGATTGAGAGCCAGGATCCTAGAGGTCCTAGGTTCAAATATGGTTTCAGACACTTCCTAGTTGTGTAACTCTGAACGCTTAACTGCTTAGTCCTTACTACTCTTAAGCCTTGGAACCAATACTCAGTATTGATTCTAAGATAGAAGTTAAGGGATTAAAAAGAAAGGATCTAGTCTAATGTTAAGATTTTATAATTTTTTTTGCACAGAATATTTAGATGATCATTCAATTGCATATCATGATACCACAAACTTTAGATATTCCTCATCCATTTGGTTTTTCATATGTTTAAAATGAATGAATAACCAACCAACTTTAAACTCCTTGCTTCATTCTAGGTTTATGATGTGTTCACCATTGCTCTAGACAATTACTTTGTTTTTAAAGCCAATACATGTCATAAAGGTGTTCATCAATAAAAATCCAAAGTAGTGTGAGATTTTCTTAGTTAATACTTATAGCTATCAAGACAGAAAGAGACAAAGACAAAAAGATTTTTGAACACTCCTTTCCATAGGCTAGAGACATTTTACCTAAGTAAGGTAGGATAGATGGTTGAGATTCATTATTTAGAGGTGTTAGGACAAAGTTGGGGGTTGGTGGAGATGGCATTTGAATGTCATGAGTTTGGCAAGAACTGGAACTCAGATACACCTAGAAACAAAATCATGAACTACTAAGAGTAGTAGGCAGTGAAAAGAACAAAAAAACCTTTTTACTTTCCCTTTTTCCTAGCATCTGTCATTTTGTACCCTGGTCATAAAGAGAAAGCCACATCCCTAAGAAGAAAAGGGGAATTGCTTAGAAAGGCGATGTCATGTATATGAAAGGAAGTGGACATTTAAGAAAGCTGTGTCTACCCCAAGGGAAGGGGGAAGTTTTCAGGGCATGCTCAAACATGGTTTAAGCCCAACCTGTCTTATTCACAAGTGCCACCTGCTGCTTATACTACTATCACTTTCTGAAACATGAAATAATAATTAAGGCAAATCAAGACATTATTATGAATGAGTGGAGTATAGAATGGGTCACCATCCTGATTCCAATCAAGTCTCTAAAGCCATCATATGGGGAGGATACTCCTTTGTCAAATTATACCCATTGACTGCCACCAACTGACAATGAAAGGGCAGGCAGGCAAACTTAAGTGGTATGGCATCCTGAAGAAAAGACAACACAATCACCATCTTGACCACTATCTCTTCTCAGACTATGATGGAGACAGCCCAAGACCCTGAATCCAAGAGCCTTGGACAAAGAAACAATTCAAGTCCACGGGGCCACCAGGGAAAGCAATCCCAGTAGAGATAGAGCTCCAATTGCTCCTTCAAGTGCGATAGTTTTTATCTATTGAAGACCTGGAAAAGGAAGTTCTTTTCACTAGTCTGACATTGTCAAATAGTTCAACAATAGAAAATGATATTTATTTTATCAGTAAAAATGAAACAAAAGAGGAGGTATTAATAACCTATGTAATGCTGAATCCTAAGGATTCTGGGAATTTTCCATCTCACTTGCAACTGAAATCTTCAATATATATTGTATCATCTATTTGAATATGAGCTCCTTGAGAGCAGAGGTTGTCTTATTTTTTTCTATTTGAAACCCCCATCATTTAGCACAGTGTTTTGTACATTGTAAGCAATTAATAAATTCTTCATTTGTCCTAACACCTCTAAACAATGAATCTCAAGCTTCTATCCTACCTTATTTAGGCAAAATATCCTTGGGAAAAAAACTAGATACACCTAGATACAAAATCATAAGCTGCTAAGAGTACATACAACTACATACACACAATAAACATAATTATGTGTGTATAAATATATATGTAGTTTTCTCTCTAAGTCACTGATTCAATTTGAAATTAAGATTCCAGATGAATACACTCTTATCAGCATTTGTTAGGTGCACTCCATCCCTGGCCAAATACCCATCATTTCTATATTTTAAGACATTGTGCAGAAATTGTAATTTTATTCTCAGACACTACCTTCTCAACTAGCTGATTATTTCATATATATATATATATATGTGTGTGTTTTCTTTTTAAAAGTCCTGGCCTTCCATCAGCAGTTGTGAGGAAAATATCACCTATGTCCCTAAGATCTTTATTTTCTTGCCCAAGGTGTCATATTTTTTAGGTATGCTTTCTGTTTTACTTCTGTCCGTATTGTATATATACTTGTGTGAACCAACAGAAGTAGATAGCAGTCAATCCTTTGATTTTACTGGTCTTAAGAGATTTGTTGTCATGTCCAAGCTAGATCCCCTAGAGCAAAAAGAGATCTTTTTATTCTCAACATCAGGTTGAGAAATAGTTGCCTTAATATCCCTTAGCAGGGAGTCACCAACTGTCACTGTGTCCCTCCTTCTCAAAGCTATCTTATATTTGTATATAGTCTGTAATCTATACTTACACTTGTGCATGTTGTCCTTTCAATTACAATCTATGTCCTTTGAGGACAATAAGGACTTTTGTTTTTGTGTTTATATCAACATCTATCATAAAAGTTTTACAACTATTAGTTGATTAAGTGATTGATCAATTGACCTGTAAAATGGGACTTTTCACATATAAATTTGACCTAGGTTATAATTCTGAGATTTGTGATTCAGTAACAACCTGTTCTTTATGATCCAATCTAGATGTAATATTCTAGAATTCTAAATTTTTACTTTGAGATGCTTTATTCTGTAAATAAATGACTCACTTTCTTTTTAATTTTGACCTCAAATGTCAGGCTGTCTAATTGGGTTCTGAGTCCTCAGATTATGCTAGGACTATGTCTATAAATCCTGCCTAACTTTTTAAAGGTATGAACTAACTTTAAAATATGATTATGTTGTAGAAGTAGGGTTAGAATTTTATTGTACCACATACCATAATGTTCATTTTCACAATTTAAGATCTTTCAATTTCTCTCTTCAAAGGAAGAATATGTAATAGCCTGAAGAAGTAGAAATCAATAGACATTAAGATCTGAAAGGAATCTTAGAGAATGTCTATTCCAGTCCTCCCTTTGAGGGGTCAAAATCACTTGCCCAAAGTCATATAGCAGAGTTGGTGTCAGAGATAATGGTAGAACGCAGGTATCATAGCTAAGCCACTAAATCTACTTGTTCCTAGTTTTATTCAATTTCATTTTGTATTAGCTCATTGCTTAACATGCAGTGCCTTGACTTGGAAGGAATATTGAACTTGGAGTCCAAAGTTGTTGTTGTTCAATAGTTTCAGTTGTGTCGGATTCTTCTTGTCCCCATTTAGGGTTTTCTTGGGAAAGATATTGAAGTAGTTTGCAATTTCCTTCTCTAGCTCATTTTACAGATGAGGAAACTGAGACAAAGAGGGTTAAGTGACTTGCCCAGAGTCATAAAGCTAGTTGTAGTGTCTGAGGCAAAATTTGAACTAAAGAAGATGAATCTTCCTGACTCCAGACTGCACCATCTGGTTGTGTTCAAATCCAGCTAGACTAGATTACCTTTATTTCCTCTTCTAACTCCTATTTATATTGAATATATTCCTTAAAGGATTCACCGAAAGCAAGATAAGCCTTAGAATAACCTTCATAAAATCAGTCCTCTAATTCGGACAACCAAAACTAGCTCAGTGACCTTGGGCAGGTTATTTGTAAGATAGAAGGATCGAGCTAGTTGATCTCTAATAGAGCTTTATGCTTTAACAGACTCAAGGACATTAATATAGTTTCTCTGGGCTTCAGTATCCCCATTTATAGAAAGAAGGGTTGGACTAGATGATATCTGAGATAATAGAAAAAACTTCTTAATTGTTAATTTTTTACAGATTGGGAAAGTGAATCTTCTAGGCATTGAGATTTCCCTATCACATATCTATGTATGTATGTAGAACAAGAATTTGGACCCAGATCCTATAGACATAAAGTTAATACTTTTTTTCCCCATGATATCACAACATTGTTTGATTTAATAAACTCAGGAGTGAGATAGCTATGGTATGGGATCCTCAAAAAAATGTACAATCTCAATCTCATTGAATATTAAAACTAATTTAGTTTCTTCTCTCTCTCCATTTTAGAGATGAAGAAAATGAGTTGCAGAGATAATAAATGACTAGCTTAAAATTTCTTGTGGCTGAAATGAGACTTGAATTCAGTCTACTGACACCCAATACTATGGTATTATATAGTATATACTCTTTTTGCTAAATCGGGAAAAGGCAAAACTCATACACTCATGAAATAGAGAAGACTACAAGATTGGACAAGGACAATTGGGTGACACAGTGGATGAAGTGCTGACTCATCTTTCTGAGTTCAAATCTCAGACACTAGCTATGTGTGACCCTGAGCAAGTCATTTAGCCCTGTTTGCCTCAGTTTCCTCATCTATAAAATGATATGGAGAAGGAAATAGCAAACCACTCCACTGAATGGGGCCACAAAGAGTGGACATGACTGAAAAAGGACACCGTAGGATGATATTAGACATGGGCATTGTGCAGAGATGGCAGAGACCCCTTACCCTTTAACTCAGGTGGGCTGTGAACAGGAGAATCCCCTTCCCCCTTTCTTGCCCTTGTGACGCCTGAGGCAAAGACCTTTATCCTTGGACTTCCTTTGAGTTGAGGTAGACAAAGAGATACACCTCCAGAACACACCTGGACAGTCTAAGCCCTGAGAGTCCCAGACCCTGCACTCCATTGAATGCCTGAGTGCAAGGAGTCACACATACTACTGAAGAGAATACAAAAAGGTGAGAACTGGGGCACTTGGGGAGCAGCCTCCCGTGGTTGTTCCCCTCATGCTGTCTTGTTGGCCATTGATCCTATCTTACTAATAAATCTTTCTTTTTATTTTAAGCTGAGCCTGGAGTCCTCTCATTCTTAAGAAAGGTTTCCTTCCCGAACCCAGGGGTTCACCATTTGCACCCCTGTAATAATATTAGAGGATTTCAGAGGGACTAATCTACCCCAACTCACCCCCTACCACTGCCAAAATATATATTTCCAGGAGTTCATATTATCTTCCCTTATATAATGTAAATTCTTTTGGTGGGGGGGTGGGATGATGAGATTATTATATTTTGGTTTTTGTATTGCCAGTATATAGCACAGTTCCTGGAACATAGCAGATGTTTGATAATTGTTTATTGGTTAATTAATGAGGAAGCTAAAGCCCAGAGTGGGGAAGTGATTTGCCCAAAATCACAGGATCATGGGATTTAGAGCTTGAAAGGATCTCAGACATCAAAGTCTCTTAGTCTAATCCTCTTATTTTATTGATGAGAAATTAGAGAGCAAAAAAGAGAAACCAACTTTGGAATATGAGATTAAATCTTTCACATTTATAGAGCACTTTAGAGTTTTTAAGTGCTTTCAACTCATCCTAGTGAGGTTGCTAGTATAGATATCACTATCCCTATTTTATAAGTGAGGAAACATAGACATATGGTTAGTATAAAGATTTTAACTGAAACCCCTGACTCAAAATTCAATATTCTCTCAATAATGCTTCATTCTGTCAGTGGCAGATCTGGGACAATAATCTAGCCATCTTCATAAGTTTCCAAACCCACAGATTAATCAGTTCAATTTTTAATCCTATCCCATCAATTCATCATTATTCTTCTTAAGAATCCACCACATTTTCAGTCTTCTGGCTCTACATGTTTTGTGTATACTTTAAACTGGAACTTCCATGAAATATTACTCAATCAGAAGGCAACCAACTTCTTATCCTGAAAGAAATCAAACGACTTAAGGCACACACAAATATTCTTGGCCATATCATGGTAATATCATTAAGTGCACAGGAATATAAGAAGGCAACAGCTATTTGGGAGACTATTACTAGTGTTTCTCCAGAAAGGATCCATAACCATACCTTGTTTCCTTATTGGAATCCCACATTGACTCAGACGAGAAGATTGGATTTTAGAGGAGGATTAAGTAAATAAGTCATATTAAAGTGACAAAATGGGTAAATAGAATATATTGTGAAATGAAATGTAAATTGGATTTCAGCAAACACTTTCATACACGCTCACCATCAAGCCCTATCAGGCAGCTTCACGTCCCCACTGTGAGTTCTGCTCACAGTCCTATTACATGTTGCCACTCAAGGGCATTTGATGTTTTCTCTCTCTGGAAATTCATTTGCATTTAAATGATTTGAAATAATCATAAAAGCCAAGTGCTATGAAGTTTGAAATTAGTTACTGTCTATAAATTGCGATGCCATTAAAAGATGATTTTGAAGAGCTCTGCTGTCTCAAATGTATGCAGATTAAAATCTAACAAAGTACACCTTGTTACAGACCTGTAAAGAATGATGCGACATGGAGTTAAATTGATTTATTCCCCTACTAGTGCCTATAAAGCTGATGTACTTAGACTTGTTCTCAAAGAAGGAAACTTTTCCATTTGGCCGATGTCTGTCTCATTTAAATCAATGGGCATCTTATGGGACCAGTTGGATTAATTTCATTCTTTGTTCTTTATGGAAAAGTGAAAGAAAGGAATAAAGCTACTTCTTTTTTTGAGATGAGATGGCACTTGGGGAGAGTTGTACATAGCTTTTCGTATCTATCATAGAATTATTTCAAAACCTTGATGGAGAATGTCTTTTCCTCCCATTTTTCTTTTCTTTTTTGTTTCTAATCAGTGATTTTATTCATTCAAAGAATTCCCAGAAATTCTAATTGAGTCTTCTCCATTGAAGCACATCTGGAACTCTTATGTAACATATAGTTTCAGAGAGTTGCCTGGATCAGTGAAAGTTTGGGAATTGTCCATGATCATATTCTTAGTATATGTTAGAAACAGAAATCAAACCTATGCCTTCATGACTCCAAGAACAGCCTTCTATCATCTATGCCACACTATCTACCAGCACCATAATTTAATGTTAAGTATTGAGTTAAAATTGAGCCTTAGATGCTAACTGGCTTTATAATCCTATATGCCACTTCACCATTCCCTTCCTCAGTTTCCTCATCTGTAAAATGGGATTATAATACTACCCACCTTTCAGAGTTGTGAGAATAAAATAAGATTTTTGTAAAGGACTTAGCAACCCTTCAAGTACTATATAAATTCTATTAATCATTGTTATTATCTTATTTGTGTCTCCTAATTACTCTCTAGGAAAGAATAATTATTATCGTTCCCATTTTGTGTATTAAATAACTAAAATACAAGGTGGATAAGTGAATTTTAGGGTCACAAATCTAGTTTAAGAAGCAAGGTTTGAACTCAGGTTTTTCTGACTCCAAGGAAAAAGTGTATGTTTCAGGGGCAGAGAGGAAATACAGTGGATAACAAACCAGACCAGAAGTCTGAAGGAACTGGGTTCAAATTTAGTCTTAGACTCATTCTAGCTATCCTGGGCAAGTCACTAAACCCTCATGGCCTAGCACTTACTGTTCTTCTGTTTTAAAATTGATCCTAAGAAAGAAAATAATGGTTTAAAAATTATGTTTTAGTCAAAGAACTTTTGTCTGAGTAAAGGTCACTTGTTCTATGTGGGAAATCATAGTATTGCGAGGATTGGAAGGATAGCAAAGTATTTATTTCACTCTATCACTAACCAAGGATTCCTTCAATAATAATTTGACACAGCATGTCCCAGTTTATAGATGGAAGGGAAGTTTATCAACTGAGTCAAAAACTGAGAAGAATTCAAAGAAGAGGAAGACTGAGAAAAGACTTTCAGATTTAAAAGTCAAGAGATCAGTAATCATTTAGAAAGATATTTAAGTCAACTGCTGAGGCTGAAAGGCAAATTTCAAAGGATTAAGAAGTGAATGTGATGAAAGGAAAGTGATGAAGAAGTAGAGGGAATAGAGTTGTTTTACTAAATTTAGTAATGAAAGAAAAGTTATGGGATGTTAGCTTAAAGAGATAGGAGGGTTAGGGAAGATTTTCAAGGCTCAATGTGACATTGAGTGTGCTAACAGACAAAGAATGGTAGGAAATAAAAAAGATTGAAGATGAAAAAGAAAAATTCTAAGAGGAGTTGGGAGGTGATGATGAGATTAAGGACACAGATAAAGAGGCTGGTCTTGGCAAAAAGTCAGGGCACCTCTTCCTGAAACTGGAATAAGGAGGTCAAGATAGCTAAAGATGTAGATAGATTCTCAAGGTATGTGGTAAAAAGGGAAAGGAGAAATCATAATAGATAATCTTTCTTTTCTTAGTAAAATATAAAAAATGGGTTATGTGGTATTAGAGAGGCTAATATTGGCATTGGAGACTTAAAGAAATAGAAGGTTTTAAACTACCATGAGAGTGTTGTAGTCAGAGGAGAAAAAAAGAGTTGGCGTAAAGTAGTAAGGGTCCAGTAAAAATTAGATAACATGAATTTTCTAATTAATTTATTTATTTGTTACATGAAAATTCAGTTATCTCTTTCCTCTCACCTCCCTGCACTAAAAGATACATGTATATTTAAACTATGTTATAAACACATATATAAAAAACTGTCTTCCTTGTTTCCTTGTTTCTATTTATTAGTTCTGTCTATGGAGGTGGACATATACAAGTTATGCTTCAAAAAAAAGATTTCTGTTGTATATAATGATCTCTTGGTTATATTCATTTCACTCTTCATAATTTCATATAGGTCTTTCCATGGTTATTTTTAAATTAATTTGCTTGTCATTTCCTATGCTCATTAGTATTCTGCCAAATCATATGCCACAACTTATTAAGCCATTCCCTAATTATTGGGTAGTCCCTCAATTTTCAGTTCTTTGCTATCATGGTGAGATCTTATGAATATTTTAGAATATATAGGTTCTTTTCCTTTTTTCCTGATCACCATAGTGAACGAACCTAATAGTGGCACTGTTGAATCAAAGGATGTATATACAGTTTTATAATTCTTTAGGCATAATTCCAGATTGCTCTCCGAAATGATTAGATCAGTTCACAATTCCATCAACAGTGTATTAGTGTTCTAATTTTCTCATATCCCCGCCAAAATCTGTTATTTTGCCCTTTTTATCATTTTAGCCTATCTGATAGGTATGGTGATATTTCAGAGTTGTTTTGACCTGTTTTTCTCTAATTAATAATAACACAATATTTTTATCTGGATACATATATCTTTGATTTCTTGATTCAAAAACCATTCATATCTTTTGACAATTTATTAGTTGGGTAATGGCTTATAGATTTGACAGAGTTCTCTCTATATTTGACATAGGTAGGAGATCTCAATGTAAGAAACCATCTGTTTCTTGTTTATTCATAAATCTTTCTCCTATCCATAAATCTGATAGATGATATGTTCCTTGTCCTTCTATTTGTTAGGATATCTCCCTTGATTTAAATAGGTTAGTGATTTATTTATTTATTTGTTTGTTTGTTTGTTTATTTATTTATTTGTTTGTTTAATTATTTATTTATTTGGTAATTTTGGAATGGAAGGGAGAAAGCAAGGAGATGGAAATGGCCAAGGCTTGAGAATTTGTTATTTTTCAAAATGAAATGTTTCCCTGTTTGGTGTTGACAGGAAAAGGAATGAAGGAAACAACATTTATTGAGCACCTATTATGTGTCTGATACTGTGTTAAGTGCTTTACGCATATTATCTTATTTGATCTTCAAAATATGATATTATATAAATATAGTTTTATTTATATATGTAAAATTTTACTTTTATTTATACATGGATTATATATAATTTATTTGTATTTATATGTGGAATATATGTGTATATATACATACACATTCATACATTTATGGATATATGTATATATACAAAATATTATCTCATTTGATCTTTAGATATTGGATGGAGGTGCTATTATTTTCCTCATTTTTCAGATGAGGAAACTGAAGTAGAGGTTTAGTGACTTGTCCAAGGCCATGCAGCTTTTAGTTTCTGAAGCCAAATTTGAACTCAAGTGCTCTTACCTCCAAGTTCAGTGATCTTTAGAGGAGTGAGAGAATTAATCTGTGTATAGATAAATTTGTCAATGAAAATTGAGTATTAGAGATGAAGGAAAGTGATCAGATCAGAAAAGGCATATAGAAAGACATGGCAGAACTTGACAAGGGTAAAGAATACATTTAAGAGAAATAAGAGTTTATATGTTTTATATTTGCAATCACTGGGATATGTGGTGTTCAAAGAGGACTAGCATCTCTGGAGTGAGGTCCTGCTGAGCCCTTTTTCAGGGCTTCTTATCCACTTCTGTTGTTTACTTACTCAGGCACTCAATCTGTGGCTCCAAGAAACTGTAGCATGTGTAGTGTCCTTATCCTGGTAAACCATCTTAGGAGATGAGCTAAATCAGGTTGAGTGTACATGATGGGCTCAAACCCATTGGTGAGTAAAGGGGTGTCTACTCCAAGCATATACAAGCGTCCCCCAGTGGAATAGGTAGATGAGAAAAATTTGTTTCAATGGCCATGAAAGTGACTGAAGCAAATAATGCAGCATGCTTAAAGCTGGGTCAGACATGGAAAGTGCCAAGATCATCCCCTGCATCCTGGGCCATCACTATTTTTCCTGACTTTTGTCTTTTCACTTGACTTCAATGACCCTGGAAGAGAGAGTGAGGCTCTCTTTGTGTAATGCCACCTCATTTAAATTCACTTCATGCACAAATCAAGACATTACCCCATGGTATCATCAGACCTCTTTGAAAATGAAGGACCAACACTAATAATTTGTTACTGGAGCATAGTAGAGTGGAAATAGCACTGATTCAGAAGTTCTAGGATCAAGGTTAAAATGCTCCTTTCATGCTTACTAACTTTGGGCAAGTCACTTAGTTTCCTTTAGCTTCTGGTTCCTCAAATGAGATTGTTGAACTAAATGAGTTCTGAATTTACTTCCATATCTAAGTCTCAAATTCTAAGAGGAAAAACAAAAACAACAATAGATTATGAACAGAGAGGGGAATTTCAGATTCGAGCTCATGGAGGAAGAATCTGGGAGCTAAGATTCTAATCCAGCTAACTCTGACTTTAGATGGAGAGTCTCTTACATCTCATCCAACTATTGTATAGTGAAAGAGATGGGGGCACCAATTAGGCCATTTTCTTTTTTCACATTGTTTCCCTATGTTATCCTTTCCTAATGGAAGCCTTCCTGAATGTCCAGTACATAGCACAATGAACCACATTGACTGAGAATCTCTTCTGATATTTCTTTTTTTTCTGGTAACCAGGGTGATGGATGTTGGCCTTCTAGCACTGTCTCAGCACTTGGTCTCATCAATAACTAACACCAATGATAAGCTCCAGTGGATAAACTGTTGTAAGCTTGTCTGAGTCATTGTGCAACATCTGCAAACTTTCTTTTTAATGTCCTATTAACTGGTATCAGCATTGACTCTATTTGCAATAATGTCAATTATCCCTTTTTCAATTGGTTGGTTGGTTTAGCCCCTGGACACCACTAAATGAGGTTAATTCTCTTCAATAAAACCAAGTTCATAGGAATTAAAGTTGTAAGGCATCTAAGAGGTCATCACTACAATTCCTTCATTTTGTAGAGGAAGACATTGAGAAACTGAGAGGATAACTGGCAGATGCAGGGTTCATAAATAAGACCTGTAAATCTAAACCTAGGGTTGTTTCTATTGTGCCAAATGGCTTACACTTTCAAATTCAAAACACTGCTCTTTGGTCCCTGACTCTTTGAAAAAGGAGGCACACATCAGCATGGCCTGGAGCTTTATCCAGGGGTGACTTTGTTACCTGGAGGTAGAAAATCTTTGAATTTCAAGTTGTTACAATCTATGAATAACTACTGCACTGTTGACAGCAGGGCTGGTAAGGGCTATGAATGGACTTTTTTCATTTTGGTGAGTACCTAAAACCATAGTTATTTTTTAAAAGATGCTTTATTTTCCCAATTACATGTAATAGCGTATTTCAACATACACTTTCTGAAATAATAAGATCTGTATTGTCTCTCTCTCTCTCTCTTCCCAGCCCCCCTTTCAGATCTGGTAAGCAATTTGATCTGGGTTATACCTGTATTATTATGCAAGACACAATTCCATATTGATCAATGTTGTAAGGAAATACTCATATAAAACCAACACCTCCCCTCAAAAAAAACAAATAAACTAAAGTGAAAAATATTATGCTTTGATCTGCATTCTGACTTGAACAGTCCTTTAACTGGCGGTGGATAGAAACTCTGTCATAAATCCTTCAGAATTGTCCTGGATTGTTGTATTGCTGAAAGAGTAGGTAAGTATTTCACATTTGATAATCATATAATATTTTTTTAATTTAAAATTTATTTTTAAAAATATTTTCCCATGTTTACATGATTCATTTTCTTTCCTTCTCCTCTTCCCTCCCACCTCCTGGAGCCAATAAGCAATTCCACTGGGTTGTACAAAAGTTATCACTTGATATCTATTTCCATATTATTAATTTTTACCTTAGAACTGAAACCCCAAATCATATATTCACATAAACAAGTGATAAGTTACGTCATAAGTTTTTTTTTTGCATTTCTACTGCCATAGTTCTTTCTCTCAATGTGGATAGCATTCCATCTCATAAGTCCTTCAGGAATGTCTTGGATTATTGTATTGTTAGTCCCATAATGTTTCACTTTTAGGATACAATATTCTCTTGGTTCTCCTCATTTCACTCTGCATCAGTTCTTGGAGGTCTTTCCAGTTCATATAGAAGTACTCCAGTTCATCATTCCTTATATCACAATAGTATTCCATCATCATCAGATACCACAATTTGTTCAGCCATTCCCCAATCGAAGGATAGCCCTTCATGTTTCCAATTTTTGCCACCACAAGGAGAGCAGCTATGAATATTTTTGTACAAACATTTTCTTTAAATAATCATTATAATATTGCTTTTACTTTGTACAATGTTCTCCTCATTCTACTTATTTTGCTCACATAAGTTCATGTAGGTGTTTCTGGTTTTTTTGTTTTGTTTTGTTTTGTTTTTTATGAAATCATCCTGCTCATCATTTCTTAAAGTACAATGGTATTCTACCACCATCATATAACATAATTTGTTCAGCCATTTCCCAATTCATAGATATTCCCTCAAATTCCAATTCTTTAGCACAAAAAAAAACCCAGAACTACTAAAATATTTTTGTACAAGTAGGCCCTTTCTCCTTTTTAAAATCTCTTTGAGATACAGACATGGTAGTGGCATTACGGGACTAAAGAGCATGCACTGTTTCATAGCCTTTTGGATATAGTTCCAAATTGTCCTCCAGAATGGTTGGATCAGTTCACAACTCCACCAACAATGTATTAGGGTCCCAATTTTTGCCACATCCCTTCCAACATTTATCACTTTCCTTTATTGTCATGTTAGCCAATCTGATAGGTATAAGGTGGGACCTCAGAGTTGCTTTAATTTGCATTTCTTTAATTAAGGGGGATTGAGAGAATTTTTTCACATAATTATTTATAGCTTTAATTTCTTCATCTGAAAACTGTTTGTTCATATCCTTTGACTATGTTTTAGTTGGGCAATGACTTGTATTCTTACAAATTTGACTATGTTCTCCACATATTTGAGAAATGAGACCTTTATTAGAGATATTTCCTATAAATTTTTCCCAGTGTGTTATTTCCCTCCTAGTCTTGGTTACATTGTTTTTTTTTGTACAAACCCTTTTAAATTTAATATAATCAAAATTTTTCATTTTACATCTTGTAGTATGCTCTATCTCTTATTTGGTAGTGAATTTTTCCCTTCTCCATAGATCTGGACAGTTAAACTATTCTATGTTCCCCTACCTTATATTTATTTTATATTTATGTTATCACCCTTGATGTCTAAATCATATACCCATTGTGACCTTATATTGGCATAGGATGTGAGATGTTAGTCTATACCTACTTTCTGCCATACTGTTTTCCAGTTTTCTCAAATAATGAATGAAATATCTCAAAAGGTGGTGAACTTATTGACTTGAAAAATTATATGCTAAGAATATAAATAGAATTCAAGGGATCTGTAGTTTCACTTGTTTGGATATACTTCTGACAGTGCAAATCTGGGCTTCTTCACATCTTAGCAGTGTTGCTCTATTTTACTACCTTCAACCTCCAACCAGAACTTTGGACAGTGCCTAGAAAATAGAAGATATTTAGTAAATATGTATCTTGCAGTATTATTGGAAAGTTTAAAATGATATATGTAAAATTTTTTGCTAACAAAAATAAACAGTTATTAAGTACAAAATAAATGATTCAGTTCTTAAGTATTACGATTCAACACTAGAAGTTTTGTAATAATAATGCTGTCTGAGAGGCAATGAGCTATAATGAAAAGTCCCTTGAATTTTTTTTTAAATAATTTTTTATTTTTAGAAAAAATTTCTCTGGTTACATAAGTCATGTTTTTACTTTACTCTTCACCCCCCTTTACCCCGCTCCATCCCCCAACTCACCCCCTCCCCCCACCATAGCTAATTCACATTTCCACTGGTGTGGTCAGTCAAGACTTATTTACACATTATTGATAGTTACATGGATGTGTTTTTTTCAGGTCTATATCCCCAATCATGTTCTCATCAACCCAAGTGTCCACGCAGTTGTTTTTCTTCTGTGTTTCTACTCCTGCTTCCTCTGAATGTGGATAGTGTTCCTTTCCATAAATCACTCCTAATTGTCTTGGGTCATTGCATTGCTGTTAGTACAGATGTCCATTACATTCGATTTTACCATAATATGTCAGTCTCTGTGTACAATGTTCTTTTGGCTCTGCTCCTTTCACTCTGCATCAATTCCTGGAGGTCTTTCCAGTTCACATGGAATTCCTCCAGTTTATTATTCCTTTGAGCACAATAGTATTCCATCACCAACATATACCACAATTTGTTCAGCCATTCCCCAATTGAAGGGCAAACCCTTGCTTTCCAGTTTTTTGCCACCACGAAGAGCTCAGCTATAAATATTTTTGTGCAAGTCTGTTTATCTATGATCTCTTTGGGGTACAAACCCAGCAATGGTATGGCTGGATCAAAGGGCAGGCATTCTTTTATCGCTCTTTGGGCATAGTTCCAAATTGCCCTCCAGAATGGTTGGATCAGTTCACAACTCCACCAGCAATGCATTAACGTCCCAATTTTGCCACATCCCCTCCAACATTCATTACTCTCCCCTTCTCTCATTTTAGCCAATCTGCTAGGCATGAGGTAGTACCTCAGAGTTGTTTTGATTTGCATTTCTCTAATTATTAGAGATTTAGAACACTTTCTCATGTGCTTATTTATACTTTTGATTTCTTTATCTGAAAATTGCCTATTCATGTCCCTTGCCCATTTATCAATTGGGGAATGGCTTGATATTTTTATACAATTGATTTAACTCCTTGTATATTTGAGTAATTAGACCTCTGTCAGAATTTTTTGTTATATTTTTTCCCAGTTTGTTGTTTCCCTTCTGATTTTGGTTGCATTGTTTTCCCTTGTACAAAAACTTTTTAATTTAATATAATCAAACTTATTTATTTTACATTTTCTAATATTCTCTAACTCGTTTGGTTTTAAAATCTTTCCTTTCCCAGAGATCTGACAAGTATACTATTTTGTGTTCACCTAATTTACTTATAGTTTCCCTCTTTATATTCAAGTCGTTCACCCATTCTGAATTTATCTTGGTGTAGGGTGTGAGATGTTCATCTAGACCTAATCTCTCCCATATTATTTTCCAATTTTCCCAGCAGTTTTTGTCAAATAGTGGATTTTTGTTCCAAAAGTTGGACTCTTTGGGTTTATCATACACTCTCTTGCTGACATCACTTACCCCAAGTCTATTCCACTGATCCTCCCTTCTATCTCTTAGCCAGTACCATATTGTTTTGATGACAGCTGCTTTATAGTATAGCTTAATATCTGGTACTGCTAAGCCTTCCTTCACGTTTTTTTTCATTATTTCCCTTGATATTCTTGATAGTTTGTTCTTCCAAATAAACTTTGTTATAGTTTTTTTCTAATGTAGTAAAAAATGTTTTTGGTAGTTTGATAGGTATGGCACTAAATACGTGAATTAATTTGGGTAAAATGGTCATTTTTATTATTTTAGCTTGTCCTACCCATGAGCACTCAATGTTTTTCCAATTGTTTAGATCTAGTTTTATTTTTTTGGAAAGTGTTTTGTAGTTATGTTCGTATAATTCCTGTATTTGTTTTGGTAGATAGATTCCTAAGTATTTTATATTGTCTAGGGTGATTTTAAATGGTGTTTGTCTTTCTACCTCTTGCCGCTCTAATGTGTTGGAAATATATAGAAATGCTGATGATTTATGTGTATTTATTTTGTATCCTGCAACTTTGCTAAAGTTGGTGATTATTTCTACTAGCTTTTTAGTTGATTCTCTAGGATTTTTTAAGTAGACCATCATATCGTCTGCAAAGAGTGAGAGATTAGTCTCCTCTTTGCCTATTTTAATACCTTCAATTTCTTTTTCTTCTCTAATTGCTACTGCTAGTGTCTCTAGTACAATGTTAAATAAAAGAGTTGATAATGGGCATCCTTGTTTCACACCTGATCTTATTGGAAAGGCTTCTAATTTATCCCCATTGCATATGATGCTTGTTGATGGTTTAAGATATATACTGTTTATTATTTTTAGGAAAGAACCTTGTATTCCTATACTTTCTAGTGTTTTCAGTAGGAATGGGAGTTGTATTTTGTCAAAGGCTTTTTCTGAATCTATTGAGATTATCATGTGGTTTTTGTTGGTTTGCTTGTTGATATGGTCAATTATGTGGATGGTTTTCCTAATGTTGAAACATCCTTGCATTCCTGGTATAAATCCCACCTGATCATGATGAATAACCCTCTTTATCACTCGCTGGAGTCTTTTTGCTAGTATTCTATTTAAGATTTTTGCATCTATGTTCATTAAGGAGATTGTTCTTTAATTTTCTTTTTCTGTTTTTGATCTGTCTTGCTTTGGAATCAGCACCATATTTGTGTCATAAAAGGAGTTTGGTAAGATTCCTTCTTTGCTTATTATATCAAATAATTTATATAGTATTGGGATTAATTGTTCTTTGAATGTTTGATAGAATTCACTTGTGAATCCATCAGGTCCTAGGAATTTTTTCTTAGGGAGTTCTTTAATGGCCTGTTCAATTTCATTTTCTGATATGGGATTATTAAAGTATTCTATTTCTTCTGCTGTTAATCTAGGCAATTTATATTTTTGCAAATATTCATCCATATCACCAAGATTGTTAAATTTTTTGCTATATAATTGGGCAAAATAGTTTTTAATGATTGCCTTAACGTCCTCTTCATTAGAGGTGAGGTCTCCTTTTTCATCTGTGATACTATTAATTTGGTTTTCTTCTTTCCTTTTTTTAAATTAGATTAACCAATACTTTGGCTATTTTATCTGTTTTTTCAAAATACCAGCTTCTGGTCTTATTTATTAATACAATAGTTCTTTTACTTTCAATTTTATTAATTTCTCCTTTGATTTTTAGTATTTCTAATTATTTTTCATCTGAGGATTTTTAATTTGTTCATTTTCTAGTTTTTTAAGTTGCATGCCCAATTCATTAATATCTGCCCTCCCTAATTTGTTAATATATGCACTCAGTGATATAAATTTTCCTCTTAGAACTGCTTTGGCTGCATCCCATAAGTTTGGGTAAGATGTCTCATCATTGTTATTGCCTTCAATGAAATTATTAATTGTTTCTGTGATTTGTTCTTTCACTAAATTATTTTGGAGAATCATATTATTTAATTTCCAATTAGTTTTTGGTTTGCCTCTCCATGTATTCTTACTAATAACTATTTTTATTGCATTAGGATCTGAGACGGTTACATTTATTATTTCTGCTTTTTTTGCATTTGTTTGCCATGTTTCTGTGCCCTGTTACATGGTCTATCTTTGTGAATGTTCCATGTGCTGCTGAAAAGAAGGTGTATTCCTTTTTGTCTCTATATTTCTCCAAATATCTAATAACTCAAATTTTTCTAGGGTTTCGTTCACCTCTCTTATCTCTTTCTTATTTATTTTTTGGTTTGATTTATCTAGATCTGATAGGGAAAGGTTCAGGTCCCCCACTAGTATGGTTTTGCTATTTCATCCTTGAGCTCCTCTAGCTTCTCCTTTAGAACTTTGGAAGCTATTCTGTTTGGTGCATACATATTGAGTACTGATATTTCTTCATTGTTTATACTGCCTTTTATTAGGATGTAGTAACCTTCCCTATCTCTTTTAACCTTATCTATTTTTACTTTGGCTCTGTCAGAGATCATGATAACCACCCCTGCTTTCTTTTTCTCATTTGAAGCCCAAAAGATTTTGCTCCATCCTCTTATTTTCATTCTATGTCTGTCTGTCTGTCTAATATGTGTTTCTTGTAAACAACATATGGTTGGGTTGTGGTTTCTAATCCACTCTGCTATTTGCTTCCGTTTTATGGGTGAGTTCATCCCATTCACATTCAGAGTTATAATTATCAACTCTGCATTCCCAGAAATTTTGATTCTCTCTCCTAGTCCTGTTCGTTCTTCTTTCACTGTTTCCTTCTATACCAGTGTTTTTTTAATCAGTTCCTATAATCCCCTCCTTTGTTGTACTTCCCTTTCTCCCCCCTCCCTTCTTATTCCTCTCTTATTGTTCTTTAAAACCATGCAGTGCTCCCCTGGAAGCCCTCTCCCTCCCTAGTATTGCTTCCCTCCACATCAGTCCCTTTGTTACCCTTCTACTTCTTCTGCCTCTATGGATCTGATTGTTCTTCTCTAAGTTGATTTCAATGCACTTAAGTATTGAATATTCCCTCTCTCTAACCTCTTTACCCTTACAATGTATTGTTATTTTTCCTTTGTTGATCCCATGTGCTTCTTTATGGAATATAAATTTATTCCTTTTTGTTTGCTTTCCTTTTTTCTTATTGTTATCTTCTTCCCCCCTAGTTTTGTGTATATATATATATATATATGTATATATATATATATATCTTGACATTTCATCCTATACAGTTAGTCCCTGTTCCCTCTATGTAAACTTCTTCTAGTTACCCTGTTGGTAATAATAATTTTTAATATTTACCAATACCTTCTTTTCTTCTTGGGATATAAATTGATTGAATTTGTTGTGTCCCTTAAAGAAAATTTTTTTCTCCTCCCCCCATTCTCTTAATTACCTTATGTTGATTTTCTTGAGTTCTGGGTTTGGGCAGCAAATTCTCTGTTTAAATCCAGTTTTTTCTTGATGAATGTTTGGAAGTCTTCAATTTTATTGAATGACCATACTTTCCCCTGCAATAATATAGTTAGTCTTGCTGGATAGTTGATTCTTGGTTGTAGCCCCAGTTCTCTTGCTTTCCAGAATATTGTGTTCCATGTCTTCCGGTCCTTCAATGTAGATGCAGCCAGATCCTGTGTTATCTTAACTGTGGTTCCCTGATATCTGAATGACTTCTTTTTAGCAGCTTGTAATATTTTTCCTTGGTCTGGTAGTTTTTTAATTTAGCTATAATATTCCTGGAAATTGTCAGTTGTGGATTAAATGTAGGAGGTGATCTGTGGATCCTGTCAGTTTCCACTTTTCCTTCTTGTTCAAGAATTTCTGGGAAATTTTCTCTGATAATTTCTTGTAAAATGCTATCTAAACTTTTTCTTTTATCATGATGTTCTGGTAAACCAATAATTCTTAAGTTATCTCTTCTAGCTCTGTTCTCCAGATCTTTGGTTGAATCAATGAGGTGATTCATATTCTTCTCAAATTTTTCATGTTTTTATTTTGTTTAATATATTCTTGCTGCCTTGTGAAGTCATTTTCTTCTAGTTGTTGAATTCCGTTTTTTAAAGACAGAATTTCATCCCTAGTTTTTTGGTCATCCTTCTCTTTCTGGTCCAATTTTCTTTGTAGATCATCTTTTGCCTTCTTTGCTTCATTTTCAAGCTGACCAATTCTGGCTTTTAATATTTCATTTTCTTGTTTTAGCTCATGTATTTCCTTTTTCAAATTGTCTTCAGCCTCTTGATTGTTTTTTTGAGTTCCTGAAGTTCTTGAATTAATTGAGTTTTAAATTCTTGCGTTAATTGAATTTTGAGATCTTCCAAAGCCTGTGTCCAGTTCACTGGAACTGCTTCCTTTTCTTCTATTTCTGTTTCATTTGCTCTCTTTTCACTTCCTTGAAAGAAGCTGTCAATTGTCATTTCTTTTCTCTTTTTCTGTTGCTTGCTCATGTTTTTCCCCCCTTCCTTCTTCTGCTAATTTGAGCAGATGTATTTTATGATCTTTGATGAAAGATCTTCCCCCCAGGGGTAAGTTACTTTCTCTACCCTTGGAAGACTTCTTGTTTGTCCAATTGTTGGGATTAAATTTGTATGGATTGGATTAGTCTGCCCTGAAGCTAAAACCTCAAAGCCTTGAGGAGAGGGAAAAACAAACAAACAAATGCAAAAAAGGTGGGGTGACAAGAAGGAGAGTTTTTTGCTGAACTGAGCTCTCCAGCAGTGGGGTCCCCCTGCGCTATCCACTGTGTTTGATCTGGTTTTCTTTCCTCTTGAAACCCTGCCTTCTCTATCTCAGTATGAGGAAGCCAAACTGTCTGTGCTCTGGGGTTTGGCTCTCTCTAAGCCACCATCTTCTGGGCATTTTTGCTGTGTTTCTCTGGTTTTCTCCTCCAGTCACCTCTCCAGTGACTGTTTTTGACTCCCTGAGTCCTATGCCAGCAAGGCCCTCTCTCCCAACTGGTGCACCCACCAGCCCTGAGATTTCCCGGGCAACTGGAGACTGCACAGCACGTAGGGGAGGCGTCTTGGGATCCTGGGATTCCCCTTCTATGCCCTCAGTCCAGACAGTTCAAGTATTGAAGCCTTTTTCTTGGCATACCTCTTTAGTTGTGCTGCAGTAGGGTTCCCCCTGCTCTGTCCTGTTCTTAGATTCAGTCCTCTTTCTTTCTTCTTGAAGCACATTGTTTTCTATCTCAGTGCATAAGGGTGCGGAGGTTTTAAGATTCGCTCCGTCTATGCCTCCATCTTACCGGAACCCTCAAGTCCCTTGAATTTTGGTCTGAGACTTTACTCTGCTATTTACTAACTATGTTGTCTTAGAAAAATCCCTTCATGTCTTTGAGCCTCAGTTTCCTTATCTGTAAATTATGTTTAATAATATTTCTATGAAAAATATACTCTATGAAAAATGGAAAGCATTATATATTGACTTACTATCATTTCTTATTCTTGAAACCTTGTACTAAAGTATTTCTCATTGTAGGGTAGAAGTGACCCTAACCCCTTATCAGCTGTACTGTTGGTGAATGCAAATTATTGGTAGTTCTTATCCATCCAAATATGGACCTAGAAATAGATTGTGTATCTCCCATCTAAGAACTTACTTGGCAAATTTCAGAGAAGGTTGACCCAAAGTAATTTTTTTGTCCCCACAAGCTCCCAAATAATGAGTAGAGGGGTTACTATGTCTGTTAGTGAGAGAATTTATATACTTAGGAAATTGCTAAAGCATTAAATTCTCTTTGAACTGAAATAGTTAAAGAAGACCACTATCCATTGAAAGGCAGACATAGCTGGCCTCCTGGGGAAATGGCTTGGTTCGCACAACACATACTTCTACCCAAAGTGACAAGGATAAGGTAGAATTTGGGAAATGCTGGCTCTAGGATAGCAGGTTGAGCGAGGAGGCCCAGAGAACATTTTGGATAATATATTCCACTTTCCTCCCAAGAGGCCTACTTTTTGGGTCAAGGATGAAGTGTCCCAGAAGAAGATGCAGGCTGTGGATCCTGCTGTCTTTCTTGTTCTATGTGGGCTAGAAATAGGAACCTTGAACCTCCAGGCTATCAGTACAGAAACACCTGCTACCAGGACCAAATTAGCTTTTGTTTATTCATGAAGAAAGCCTGATTTTCTTTTGCTTGGCTATTTCTGGACACTAGTGATTAAAAAAATGAAAACATACATATGACTTCAATTTTTCCTTAGTGTACATTTTTATTTTTTGAAAATGGTT
This sequence comes from Gracilinanus agilis, assembly GCF_016433145.1. Lineage (NCBI taxonomy): Eukaryota > Metazoa > Chordata > Mammalia > Didelphimorphia > Didelphidae > Gracilinanus > Gracilinanus agilis. Next base: position 204,787,751 of record NC_058135.1, read on the forward strand.
GCAAGAAAATGACTCTAAATAATGGTGGTGATGATGGGTCAGTAGGTATTCCAGGACAATTTATTTTTATTTTTAATAGATTTATGGGGTGAACAGTGCAAATATTGTTCCCATAATACAAATGCAAAAATAGAGTCCTGATGAGATTAAATGACTTGCTTAAAATCTAACAGGAAATTTTAGAGATAAGGGGAATGTAGCCTAAGTCTCCTCATTCCAAGACTAGTTAGTACTTACTTCTTTTACTTGGGGTGTATAGGGTGTCTAGAGAAGACTAGTGCCTCTGGTGTGAGGGTTTGCTGAGCCATTTTCAGGGCTACTTTCTTCCTTTTGGTGTCTAGCTGCCATCTAGCTCTCACTTGTGGCTTCAAGAAGTTATAGCACACACCACAGCCATACTCTGTTAGACCATCTCAGTGGGCAGGCTAAACCAGGTAAAGAGTAATCAAAAGTCCTCAAAGGCATTGATGAGTTAAAAGAGTGTCAAACCTGGGACTTACTCTGGCAGAAGGAATGGATGAGAACAATTTGTTCCAAAGGACAAGAAGGCAACAGAAGAAGGCACTATGGAGCACCTCAAACTTGGTTAGACATTGAAGAAGCCAAGATCTTCCATAGCATCCCCAGCCATCACTAGATATCTTGACTTTTGTCTTGCCACTGAACTTTGATAACTGGAAGAAAAATTGAGGCTGTTGACTTCATGCAACTCTGCCTTACTTAAATCCAATTTATGGTCAAGACATGACCAGTGATATTATTTTGGTCTTCTTTTGAGTATGAACGACAACAATCAACCAAACAACCTATCCCTTTTACTAAAAACCATGATACTATTTCAAATATCATGTATTTCAAGGCCAAATTATTATGGAAAATGTTGGTCTAGATCATTAATTGTATCATTACTTTACTTATGTAATTAAATGATACCACATATATATTTATAAAGCATTCATATTTTAGAAATCATGTTTATCTCACTCTCTAACTTGATCCTCACAATAGCCCTGAGATGTATGCATAATTATCTCCCCCTCCTTTTTTATACTGAAAGAAAAGGAAGCTCAGAGAATTTAAGCAAAAGTACAATGACAGAGTACACATGATACACAGAACCAGAATGCCTGGTTTTAAGGCTTGAATCTCAGCTATTGTGTAAAGAAGTATTCACACTTTAAAGTCAGTACTAATTTTCTTTTGTATAGCATACTGTTACAGTCTGTAACTATATTGTTATATATTGTTTTTAGTAGTGTATCACCTTTAAAAATATCAACTAGCATTTATATAGTGTTTACTTTGTGTCAGGCACATTACAAATATCTCATTTGATCCTCATAACTACTCTGAGAAGTACGTGCTATTATTTATTCCCATTTTACAGTTGAGAAAACTAAGGCAAAAAGAGGCTAAGTGACTTGCTCAAGGTCACATAGGTAGTAAGTGTCTGAGAGGAGAGTTGAACTCAGGACTTCCTGAAAAAAGGTCCAGTACTCTATCTAGGTTACTGCATAACTGCCTCATTTAAAAAATTGGTTTCCCCTTGAACCTGCAGACCCCTTAAGAATTGAAATTCTAAAAATGTTCTTGTATTTTGCCATCTCCCTGTACTTTAATAAGACAAGAATGAAATGGATTAATTTAGGTACCTCTCTAGAATATTAAGTTCAATAAACTGAATTAAGTGAATTCAACAAACGTTTATTAAGCTTTCATAATAACTTAAGCAATTTTGTGAAAGAACATATTTCCTGCCCTGAGGAAGCTGGCAATCGTGACCATTCTGAAACATTATCCACTAAGCCACAGACCTTTCCAGAGGTAAATAAGTCACATTTTAGTCTTTCACAGAAGTCCTTCTTTTATTCCTTATCATGATTTGGGTAGGATGGCTGGGGGGTGGGGGTGGAGAGGGGAGTGTTCTCAAGGCCTCTGAAAGGGGCAATACAAAAATTTCAGGGAATATGGGATGGTAACGGGTTAATTGTGCCATCCTATTTTATTACCCTGCTCTTCCTTTCCATCTGGCTCACAGAATATTTCAGCAACAGGGATTCCAGCAATTTCCCCAGCAGTATAGCCAAAAATGAGAACAAGTTTTTATAGTGAGTTGGGAAAGTGAAAAGCAGGAGGATATTACCTTTTATTTTGGTCTATAGAATTACCTGGCCAAAACAGACGGCTAAAGAAATGAAGAGGCCTCAGTCATACTCCAGGTTGTGGAATATGGGATTGGCCCATTAATAATTAATAGCTGTCCATAATGAGTTTTGGTTTTGATTTTGTGCACCATGAACCTTAGAGTAGTCATAATTCAAACCAAAAAAAGTGGTTGCTATTACAGACCTCACTTCCAGATTTCAAGGTTATCTTTATTTATTTTGTTTTGTTTTGTTTTGTTTTTATTTAAATATTTTATTTTTTTAGAACAATTTTCCATGGTTACATGATTCATGTTTTTACTTTACCCTTCACCCCCCCCCCCCATATCCAACACAGGTTTCCATTGGTTTTAACATGTGTTATCAATCAAGACTTATTTACATATTATTGATAATTACATTGGTGTGGTCATTTTAAGTCTACATTCCCAATCATGTTCAAGGATATCTTTAGACAAATTGGCTAACTTAATTAATAATAAATCATACTTACATACCATTTTAAAATTTACAAAGCACTTTATATTTTTTGAAGAATTTTTATCTCATTCATTATCTAATTTAATTACAACCAATCCTTAAGGTAAGTTTTTTTTAAACCCTTACCTTCCATCTTAGAATTAATACTGTGTATTGGTTCTAAGGAAGAAGAGCAATAAGGGCTAGGCAATGGAAGTTAAGTGGCTTCCCCAGGGTCACTAGGAAGTATCTGAGGAAAGATTTGAACTGAGGAATATTGGAAGAATATATTGTGAATGTTCACCTCTAGACAATGAATAAAAATGGAAACAGAATTTTTATATATATATATATACATGTATATATATATATATATATATATATATATATATATATATAATATGTTTCCTGGATGATGCTTTTTATGGTATGAGGAGGGCAGAGCAGAGAGGGCCCGAGATACCTGGAAGTAAATTCCATTCATAATAAAGATAAGTAAATACAAGTTTTTAATATACTTTAATTACATTATTGATAAATGCACAAATGAATAGGTATTTATGTGCCCAGCCCTTTGCTAGGCTCCATGTAGAACAAGAGAAAAATACATGGCATGGTCTCTATATAGCACTCTAAGGAATACAAACTAATTGCTACCTTCATAGATTTAGAATATGAAGTGACCACAGGAGGCTATCTAGTACAACCTCTTCCTGAAAAAAGAATTCCCTCTATACTATACTTGAAAAATGTCCATCTACATTTCACCTGAAGACTTCTTGTAAGGGGAAAATATTCTGGGTTCTCTTGGTTGTTTATTTATGCAAGAGAGCGTTTATTCCTTGCTGGCCTGGGAAAATTTGGCTGATTAAGACCATATGTTTCCAGGTGATGAAAAAACCATAGGCATGTTCTGCTTCTCATTGTTTCTCTTGGTTTCCTTTGGATGACCAGGCCTTGGATACTCATGCCAGCATTAACATGTAGACTTCTTAAAAAATAATTCAGCAGCCAAAGCTATTGATATGATCCAGTTACATGTGAGGAGAACCTTCTAGGTGACCCTCTAAGTTGGCTATAATTCAGTCTTTGAATAGCGATAGGCTTGGAACCCGGGAGTCTGAATACAGCTGTGCCTTAATGTATCTTATATAGTGTATTAGACAAACAGTGGACTTAACAGAGTGTGAAAACCTGGCTTGGAGTCTTCTTTCTCCTACAAATGGTGTGCCTTCAGCAGAGACACAATTTAGAGCACTCATCTGAAAAATGAAGATTAAAAGCATTATAGAACTTGTTTTTTATCAGAATCTAAAGAGATGGTAGGGGTAAATCATCTTTAAACTACAGAGTATTATTGAGATCGATGCTAATTGTAATGGTCCTAGAAGTTAGAGGTAGACATAGTGTGGAATAGAGGAAAGATGGCTCAGTTTCAAATCTAGGAACTTAGGTACGAATCTTAGCTCTGCCATTAATTACCTATATGGCCTCAGGCAAATGACTTACCCTTTCTAAGTCATAGTTTAATGTGATAATAGGGTTGAATTACATAATTTCTATGGTACTCTCCAGAATTTGATACTCTTGATTACTTTCTTGTCTTAGATTCTCTCTTTGGTCTGGATTTTTGTGACAATGGTGTCTCTTCATTTTCTCACTTTTTGATTATTCATTCTCAGTCATCTTTGCTGTATCAATCTGTCCATCAGTGAGCATTTATTAAGTGCCTAATGTGTTCCAGGGACTGTGCTAGGCTCTGGGGACACAAGTATAAAGAATGAAACAATAGCTACTCACAAGAACCTTACATTCTAATGGGGAAGACAGTCTTTACACTGTGTGTATATACACATAGAATAAGAAGCTGAAGTGAGAGTATGGTCAGCACATGGCCAAATCTGTATTTTTGGAAAATCACTTTGGCAGCAGGGTTAAAGTATACTAGAAAAGCAGCAAAGCAAACTTGAGGCATACAGACCAATCACACTGTTGCCATAACCCAGACAAGAAGTGATGAGAACCTGAACTAAGGTGACAACCTTTTAAGAAGCAAGAAAGGACCAGACGTGAAAAATGTAGAGGTAGAAGCAAAAGATTTGGCAACTACTTGGAAGGGGGAAAAGGTACACGCATTTATTAAGCACCTACTATGTTGCAGGCAGTGTAATAAGCACTTTATAAATATCTTATTTGATACTTACAACAATGTTATGAGTTAGTGCAGGGTATAGAGCACTGAATTAATCATTAAAACCTGAGTTCAGATCTGATCTCAGATAATTTCAAGTTGTGTGATCCTGGGCAAGTAATTTAAGCCTGCTTCCCTTGGTTTCCTTATCTATAAAATGAACTGGTAAAGGAAATGCCAAGTCACTCTAGTAACTTTGCCAAGAAAATCCAAAAAAGAGTCACAGAGAGTTGAAACCAAGTGAAAAATGACTAAACAACAACAAAAATCCCAATTTACAGTTGAGGAAACCAAGGCAAACTGGCCTAAGTGACTTACCCAGGATGACACAGTTATTAAGTGTCTGAGGGAGGTTTGAATTCAAGTCTTCCTCAATTCAGGTCCAGTACTCTATTTACTCTAACTGCCTCATATGATTGGGTATATGGGATGAGTGAAAATGAGGAGTCAGTGATTATAGAGGTTTTTAACTTGGATCCTGGAAGGATGATGGTACATTTGACAGGAAAAGGGAAGTTTGGAAGAGGGGAGGGTATAGGAGGAAATATAAGCAACTTGATTTTGGCTGGATATGTGTATATGTATATACACATGTTGTGTGCAGATGCAAAGCATGGAATCCCTGCAAAGGTACAGGGAGAGCCTCACCCAGAATTCCAGGGGACCCCCCTGGAGAACTTTGGGTGAGGGGCATTTGAGAAGGGTTGAGGTCAGTTAATTTGTGGGATTGGATGTGAGCAGACACTCTGCTTGTTTCTCCTGACTTGGGGTTTCTCCTAAGAGACCATTGTAGCTTAAGCCAGTGGTTTCTACTCATAGGGTTAGCCTATTTGTTATTACTATTCTTCATTAATATAATTATATAATTACTTAGTGATTAGAGAGTAAGATATTTATCTATAGCAAGAGAGCCAGTTTTAGTTAAATGCTCCATCCCCTCCAGTGAGGAGGGGGAAGGGGGCATCAATTTAACAGTTCAGGGTCACCTTTCCTTTATCCTAAACCCTTCATTAATTTTTCTAATTTTCCTTGTTAATTCCTAATATAACTTTTTACCTTCAGATCTGTGCCTGATAATTATTTGGGAAGATACTTACAATTCAGTCTGTATATTTAGTTTGAATCCTGTTGGCTGCCAGTTTAAGATCTCCTCTGTCCTCAACTGTTAGATAGCTAGCTGTTATATCTCTTCTAACTGACCTGAGAGGGATACAAATTAAGGAAAAGGAACATTATTGGGGTTTCAGCCATAAGAGAAACTTACCAGAAGAATCTTATTCCTGTCTTCATTACCAACTGAAGCAGAAGCAGTTAGAGGGGGAGGGGTTTGAGAATCAGGAGTGTTTTACCCCCTCCTTTCCTCACTGTAGCCTGTCAATCTCTGGCTCTTGACTTAAAGCTCTATTTGGCCCTGAAAACATTTATCTGCTTCTCCAAACTATCTGTTAATATCATCATAACAGTTTTGGCCAGCCAGCCTAGGATTTGTACTATAGGACCTAGTGGAGAAGAGATAAGATGGCCAACATGTTAAACAGAGCAATTGTTACCTTGGGGTGCTCTGCTGTTTTAATTTATGGGATTTGGCAAACCTGTGCTACATTTTGTTTTGTCACTGTTCCCCAATTTTTAGATCAATAATAGAATTTTATGACACTTATCAATGGCTAACAATTACAGTTGGAGAGGCATTGGCTTATGTACCAACAGGCATAGCCATGACTGCCACTGGATATGGAGCCCTAATGATTTTAAGAAAGATACTGGCTTTTACTTTTGGAAACACTAAAGTTACTGACCCGGCTATGGAAAAAAATGTTGGAGTGTATGAAAACACTAATAGAAATTAACAAACAAATAAGGGAAGGGAAAGAACTTGATGCTAGGACAATTATGCAACTGGAAATCATAGAAATCCCGGTCACAACAAAGAAAGGGGGTGAAAAACAACAAGAGATTAAAAAGGACAACCCAGAAAAGCAAGAAGTTGCAGGGGCAGAGTCAGCTCCTGTAACAATACTTCCTATTACAGACAGAACAATAGTACAACCGGATGCTGGGATTATACATGTTAAAGGATATAAACCATTTACTGGAGGGGATCTAGAGATTTTAAAAAGGAGGTTCCCCCAGTTCTTCAAAAATCCACATAAGGTGATAAAAGAATTCAAATGGGCAGTCAGGCTATATAATCCAAATTTTGAAGATGTGGAACTCTTATAAACAGAACTATTTACCCCAAGTGAAAAAGCTAAATTTCTTGCAGAGACAAGGAACAATCCCAACCTAGCATCATGGCCTGAGCCAACATCAAGATCTAGAGCTGTCATCTCATGCAAACATGACGTATCTTAGGAGATGCAGGGAGGACTTGGCAGAGGCAATGAGACTCCATGCCAAACGATCAAATGCATGGGGCTCATTTGAAAAGTTAAAGCAGGAGGAGGAGAAACATCCAAGCTTATACCTAGACAGACTGCTGGAAGCTGGAGAGACTATTCTAGGGTTCAGGGACATGACTGCTGAAGACAACATTCAGCATATCAGGAGGCAATTTGTAAAAGGGAGTCAAAATTACATTCAAACATATTTTAGACTGCATTGCCCACAATGGGAGACCATGCCCATTGAAGAATTGAGAAAGACAGCAGCTTATGTCCATGACTTAAAGGATAGTGACTCTAAAACATCTAGCACCTCTGAAAAAGATAGAGAGATTGCTGAGCTTAAAAAGCAATTGAGGAAAAAATAAATGATCAGTCAAGGAATATAAACAAACAAATAAAAGCAATTGAGGGAAGCTCAGAAAGCCAGGGAGGTGGAAGAAATAAAAAATATGGCTCTGATGTCCACCAGTCAGAGGAGCCAAAGTAGGCCTAGACAATCTAGTGGCAGTGTTAACAACAAAATTAAGAGATGTTTCCTTTGTTCAAAAATTGGCCACGTGGTAAGGGATTGTAGATATAAGTCTCAGATTAACTTTGGAAACAGGAATAATAACAATAACAACAGGAGGAATACATTCTACAATTCCAGATACAATAATAACACCAATAATAATAACAACAGGGACAACAATATTAGATACAGTGATAAGGTTAAGGCCAGATGTTGTGATCATGACTGTGCCAAGTTTAGTAGGTCCCCAAGCTTGTCAAAAATGGGAGAATACCTGTCCCAAGGTGCTAGACCTCATACATTATGAACCGAGGAAGCAGCCTTGGAGAAAGCAGTTGTTGCAAGAAAAAAGAAAGGCAGTGATAATGATGTAGCAAAGGAATGTGAGAAGAACAAAATGGGTGCAGAAGATATTATATGTATATACACATTCACACTCACAAATCATCTTTGTAGAAATGATAATCAAACACATAGGAACTGATGAGGTTTTCAAGCAAGAGAATGTATAAAAAGAGAATAGTACCTTTGCCCACAATTTGGTAGCATGACATAGATATGAGCCAATATTTTCGTCCATGTCTGACCAACCAGTTTTGGATATCCTCCCCAACCCAGGCTCTGTCCTAGGCTTTTTTTTCTCTTTTTCTCTTCTCCCTACCTCATTCTACATGGAAATATCCTTATCTTCCATGGATTCAATTATCAACTCTATGAAAGTTATAACCATACCTATATGTCCAGTTTTTGTCTCTCTATTAAGCTCTACTCCAACATCACCAACATTTTTATTGGATATTTGAACTGGATGTCCTATAGGTATCTCAGATCAATATACTTCAAAGAGAGCTTCATTATCTTTTACCCGAAAGTCACCAATCTTTCAAATTCCCTGCTGCCTTCAAAGGCACCAACCACTGTCTTCCCATTTACTAGGTGTGCAACTTTGGTATCTTCTTTGACTTCCCACATTTATTCATTCCCACAGACCCAATCAGCTGTCAGGTATTGCCATTTCTACCTCTGCAACTTCTCTGGTATATATTCCTTTAATCTACAGACCCACAGACACTATTATAATGCAGGGGCTCATCACCTCTCATGTGGATCATTGCAATAACCTTCTTACTAGTCTCCCTGCCTTGAATCTCACTACTCTAAACAATTTTTCATATATCTGCCAAAGTGATGTTCTTTTAGTCTAGGGGACTTTTATAAGAGAATCAACTATATATCATTCTCCTAATTAATAAATTTCAGTGGCTCCTTACTTTCAAAATAAAATGTTCTGTTTGGAATTTGAAACTCTACACAACTTGCCATATGCTTCACCTTTCCAATCTTATTATAGACTACCCACTGATCTACTTGCTGCTTCTCACAACATCTCTTATCTCCATGCCTCTATATTGGTGATCATTCCTAGAATATTCTTCCCTTCTCATCTCTTTCTCTTCAAGGCTCAATTTAAATGCCAACCTCTGCATGGAGCCTTTTTTAGTACCCACTCCTAGCCACTCCCAGCTACCAGTGCCTTTCCCTCTAATTTTACTTTCCATGACCTTTCTTTGTATCTCAAATATTTCTATTTCTATTTATGCTATCTCTCTTTCTTTCTCTCTTTAGAATTGGAGATGATTTGGGAGGGGGAATGTTTTTTCTTTATTGATCAGCACCTAGTCTAGTGCTTGGCAGTGAGTAAGTACTCAATAAATGTTTATTGATTGATCTGTTCTAGTTCGCAATCTATGATCTTTTGACTTTGAAGATGATCTATTTTAGCTTGAGACTCAGGGTTCAATGATTTTCTGAAGATTACACAAATAGCAAAAAAGCAGAGCCAGGATTTAAACATAGTTCTTCTGACTTTAAATCTTGAGCTCTTTTCAATATATCATACTGTCTCTACAGTAATGGAATGCAATTACTCTATATTTACTTGTGTGGTCTTGAATGGTTAATCTGATCTCCAATTTAATGATGTGATCATAATAATAATAACAACCCCAATGCAACTCCTGACTTGATAGAGAGGGTGCCATCTAGCAGACTGATAGAACAACTAAGTCGGTCTAACTCTCTATTATTTCCTAAACCTATATCTTTCTCCCTCCTCCTTTAATGGTTTTTTGATGTTCTGAAGTGGAACCTAGCAGATGGCATTTAAAAAAAATTACATCACAGCTCCGGGTTCTGATCTGATTTATTTTGTTGGAGCAGAAGGCAATGAGGATGTGGTACCTTCTTAGGTAATTAACGATTCAACATGGTGCCTCCGCAAACTGGAATTGACGCGGCTGGAAGCCTCATTTGCAACCATAAGAATTCAAAGGACACAAGAAGGCTGATTTGTTATTGTGCCTTTTCCTCAATAAAAATTAAACTGATTACCAAGAGCTGACAACGAGACACTGTTTTGCAAAAGTAATGTTGCTGACATTTTGCAGAATGTTTACGGCAAATATTCAAATGCTTCATTCTTGACAGTCTTTGGGAAACAGGGGTAAAATATTGTTTGGGTTCTATAATATTTACTTCTGTGCATTTTCATATTCATGTTGCATGGAATCATAATTGATTGAAAAAGAAAAGATTTCTTTGAACTTTGCAGCTCCTCCAATCTATTCATTGTTAATGAGGCCTTATGATCTGAGGTTATGAATTGAAACCCAAAGATCTTTTGCGTTGGGCTAAGAAAGGCACTTTTAAAATGATGGAACTCATTTTCAGTCTAGGAATTTACCAGGCCAAAATACCCTGGGGATTTTTATTATGCTCTTGTGGCCCTGAAGCTTCAAAGTAGTATTCATGTGTTACTGTGACTTAGTGGTGTGGAATAAAACATTTTAAAGTATACTTTATATAGTTAGAAGGGACCATAGAGATCATTTTTACATTGAGTCAGAGAGACCTTGGATTATAGAACATAGACTGTCAGAGATGGAACAGATCTTAGAGGCCATCTAGACCAAATGATCTATTTTACAAATAAACCAAAACCAAACTGAGGCCCCAAAGAATCTTTCTCATGGATACACAGGTAGTTAATGACATATCAAAAACAATATTTCATTTCTCCTTGACTATTGCTCCAGATCTCCTTTCAATATGATATATTATTTGTTATGCATTTTTTAAAAATCTGATCATGAAAGAAAGAAACAGTATGATCCTCATGATTAAAGACCTTAGAGTCCATCATGAATTCATTCAAAAATGCTCATTAATGATATACTAAGTTTTGGGGGGAGCATTGGGAGAGAAGTATTGTTTAGCTAAGAAGCCAGGATTGTTGCTTGCATGGAGCTGATGAACTGTCGGCTTTGTATAAGGTTCATTATAAGAACTGGTCTCTGTGCAAAAGATTCCCAAGATTAATGAGCTAAAAGAAGGGGGAAAAAACAGGGATAATATGGAGAAAGATCTCTAAACTGGGAGCAAAACAACAACAACAACAAAAACTGGTTTCTGATCATTTGTCTGTCACTTAGTAGCTGTGGGATTTGGAGTAATTTACAGCACATATTTTGACCTATTTCCCCTTCTATAAAATGTGAGTAGGGAAAGACTTTGGGCTAAATAATCTATAAGGTTCCTTCCAATCCTAATTTTTTTTCCTATGGCCATATATGGTACCACGAGAAGTGAACTCAGTCTCCCAGTGTCTTAAATACTGATAAATATTCATTTTAGGAGTTTCTGTGAATTCTTTAAAAGCGAGTTTTGTCTCATTTTTTCTTAGTAGGTCTTCAGACAGAATTGATTCAGGTTGTTTTCAGAGAGTGAAAGTGGTTTCATATAGCTGAGTATCTACTAGTCAGACGCAAATGGATTTTGAGCCCATTGTTTAAGGCCATGTCCAGTTGTGTGCCCAGTGCTATAGAGGGCCTTTAGGGAGAAAGATGTGGTACTTACTCATGAGGTATGCACAGTCTGGGAAGACGTGACTTGAGGGCCAACTAGATGGCTCAGTGGATAGAGAGCCAGGCTTAGAAGGGAGGGTCCTATGTTCAAATCTTACTAGATATGTGACCATGACCTATTCTCTTAACCCCCATTGCCTTTCCCTTGCCACTCTTTTGCCTTAGAACCAACATATAGTATTGATTCTAAGATGGAAGCTAGAGGCTTCAAAAAAAAGTGATGACAAGTAATCAGTGTAATTAGCTACATTTTAAATCTAGTATGTGGTTTAGTTATCTACTTGGAAACTATATAAATTCCCATACTATATATTTTAAAATGAAAGTATATATAATTTTAATAGATTTCACTTAAATGAAGTTTTCCTACAGCTTAAAAAGAAATGTCCTAAGGAAAAACATTCCTTAGCCCCAATCTGAAAAGAAATTATTAAAAGAACCATCTTACTTATATTATGTAAAACTTTAGCCCTTATTCACAGAGTTTTGTAGAACTACTTCCTCAATCAATGACATACATACACACTCATATACACATAAAATTATACCTTACTTGCTCAGCCATTTTTAAATTGCATATTAAGAAATACCACAATTTTAAACTTTAGGCTTTGCAGTTTAATTCAGATTCAGTTCTGTTCAACTTAAAGAATCAAATTCAACAAATTCAAGCTAGTAAATATCTGTAAAATTGCTAAATATCAATTTTAATAGTTGTTTATGAAATGTTTAATATTTTATTAATGCCCAATAAATTAATAAATTAAATGATTTGAACTGATCTTTCAAGGCCCATCTTAAATGTAAGCCTTCCCTAATCTTCCCAGTCAGAAACAATCCATTTACTCTGATGAGTTCTCCTAGCATTTTGTAGTTCCCATTTACTTTTGCAATTCATTTTAAAATTTAATATTTGTCTGTGTACTGTCTTATCTCAGTACTAGAGGGTAAATTACAAGAGTTCAAAATATATGTCACATTTTTCTGTTAGTCCTTTTCATTAATGTGAGGCATCATACACAAATTATTTAATAGATGTTTTGCTAACTTGAAAATTTAAGTCCAATTTATTATTATGTTAATTTAAAATTAATTTCATTTCTTAATGATGACATATTTGGGTTTTGGTATGTTGTACTGAGTGAACTTCTGCAGTTCATAGAAGTGCCAGAAAATAAAATGGCTGAGGGATTTGTGGTCCTGTCCATATGTATCATCAACTGATAAATATTTCAAGTCAGACAATGGTAGGGTTATAAATCTAGGACTTGAAGGAACCCCAGTGTTGGGTAGGAGCTAATAGTTCCTAAAGTTATGTTTATTTGAAAATGAGTATCATAAGAGTTGGAAACCTCTCCTTTGTCTTAAAGGAGAGCAGAGCAGGATTTCTAGTTTATACTATAGAAGTTACTATTTTAGTCCACTTTGTCAGTCTAAAATGAATCCTTGAAGGCCAGTTTATCTTCTTTCTCCAAATGGAGCATGACTGAGATGACATTTTTGAGATGATTCTCCTGTTATCACCTAGAAGAAGTAGACACACAAATCAGTCCGTGGCCTCATTGTCTCTCTCTGTGCTACACATACATCAAGCTCTGTCCTTTACTTTTCTTCTATCCTGACTGTCCCTATTGCTCCACTGTATATAACTCTATACTATTCTGTTCTATTGTTTATTTTTTCTGTTTATTCCAAATGTGGAGTTGTACTACAAGACCTCTATGATCTCTCTAGCTCTAAAACAGTTCTAAAATTCTATTTCATTTTTCAAAGTTATAAGCACTTTTCCCCTACCAGCAAATTCTGTGTTTTCCTGAACCCTGTCCAGCCCTGACATCCTATGCTCTAGGTTAGAGAGAGGTGGTCATGGAAATGGCAAGCATATCATTCACCTCAATGGATTTTCACAACTGAATTACATATTCATGGCACACACATCTTTTATGACAGATTGCACTGTGAATGAACTACCATCTCTGAAACAATCAAGCTGAAGTGTATGTGGGGGAGTGGAGTCCTTCAAAGACTGGGGTTGGAATGAATCACATCCTAAAGATGACTCTGCACTCCCTTACTCTCTTCCCTCTAGCTTACCTCTGAGCAAATAAAAGTGAAGGAAGATTCTATTCCTAAGGTTAATAACAATATATCACAAAGGAAATATATGTACCAAAGGAGTATCCAAGAGGTTATCAGTGAACATAACAAATTGGAGAAATACTCCACATGGTAGAATGCTTGCAGTGCCTTTTAATGTAGGTCATTGATAAATGTTTGTTGTTGTTGCTTAGCAAAAAAGAAATAATGAAAACATTTTTAAATACTAGAAACTGACAAACCTAGACCTTAATTGTCCCCCAAATTGTGTGACAAAGAAATTTAATCAACTTTAGACTTCCAACTTTCCTTAATTTTCCCATTTGTCATCCACAAAGAGAAGGGATTTAAAAAAAAAAAAAAGATGATCTTGAGGGCCCCTTCCAGCTCCGTCAATATTTCTATGAGTTTTAGTCTTTGTTCAATTCCAATATACAGATTGACTAGGATTCATATGGAAAGTCATGCCTGTCCAAAAATATGATTTATCATCCTCCCAGAATTGTATTCAATGTTCAGGGCCTTTTGGAGTTATGCCCATTTTATTTGTTTAGTTATTTAACGAGTTGATAAATCAGAGAGTAGAGCATGCATATAATACCCACAGAAAAGATTGAGTCCATAGGACTCGATGACTGATTAATCAACTATGGGGAAAAAGGAGACAGAACAGAGTAAAAATTGACTTCCTGGTTTTGAACCTATATGAATGGACATAGGACAGTGTACTTGAGAGAAATATAGAGGGAAGAGGAAGGAAAGACAAGGAGGGTGACTATAGCATGATGAAAAAAGCACAGGAGCTGAAATAAAAATAACTAACAAACCTAGATCCAGAGGCTTGGTTGTGTGTGACTCTGCACAAGATTACTTTTGAGTTTTTGTCATCTTATGCACTAAACAAGGGAAGTGGAAGCAATGTTGCAGAATCAGAGGTCTTAAGGATATAAAACAATGAGGAAAGCTTCATGAAGGAAGAACCCTTCAGTTGAGTGTTACAGGACAAGAAAAATTTTAGCAGATAGAAATTTTAAGGGAGTAGATTTCAGGTATGAGAGGGAATCTGAATGAATTCAGGGAAGGAAGAGCTAGGAAAAGAATGAATATTGCAATGCGAAAGAACACAGACTCTACAACAAAAGAATTTGGATTTAACCCTTTTTCTCCCCATTATTCCCTAAAAAAAACTTGGTCTTGTCCCTTAACTTCCATGGTGCTAGGCTCCTTCATCAATAAGATAAGAAGATTGGATTAAATGCCCCCTAAAGGCCCTTAGCACTCTGTGATCTCTTCTATATTTAGAGAAAAATGATTTTATGAATATCTTACTGGAGCTGTCCAGCAGCAAAAGTTCACATGAGCACATAGATTCCGTTTTGGATACACCTGAAACTCAATTTTATCTACATCCTAGAATGATGTCTGAATGCTATCTTGGTTTGAGGATTGACTCAGCCTCTCACTACATTGATATTCTTCCCCATATTTCAGTTTGAATGATTATTTTTGAGTGAAGCCAACTGACATTTTAAATAATCATGATCTACAATCAAGTGGCATCTAATTTTAATGCTGCCAAATGTGACTCTTTTCCAAGGCACAAAGCATCCAGATTTTCCTTTTGATGGAAGAGCTCACTAAAGTGACAGCATAAAAACTTTCAGCTGCTTCCTTTATACTTATCAACAGCGCTCAAATACTCTTAGCACACACAATAGTCATCACTCTCTTTCCATTTGCTGCTCCCTCACTGATTAGATTAGAATGCCAAAAATTCACTCTGGTTTAAAGCATAGAGCTCTGTACATAGGCAGACATTCACTTCTCTGCACGGGGGATCTGAATAGTAGCCTCCTTTTTTATCTCATCCTAATCGAAGGCTAATACAACCAGCAGGAGAGGGATCTAAAAATGTGGGCATTAGTAAACTTCTAATTCTCCTGGGTCTGAGGCGGAACCCTCACTGAATCCTTAGTATATATCAGAGATTACAATGCAATAACTGGGCAACTTGTCTCTCTTTCCTAAAACATGCCCCACTTTTGTGGATTAGGGAAGTGTGGAGTATAGGCTAGCAGCTAAAGTGCTGGTCTTCAAGAAACATAGGTTTGGGTTCAAGTCTATCTCTAGTTCTTTTTATGTGATCCACAAATAAGTAATCTGACCTTTCTAAGTCTTACTTTTTTCTCATTTGTAAGAAATGGAAATGAACACTGGATCAGCTGTAAAATAAGATAAAATAACCATATGAAAATTGATTTAGCTGTCAGGAACTTTAAAAACTATTTTTCTAACTCCCTAATTTTACAGGTGAGGAACCTGAGGCACTGAGGTTTCACTGCCAGTAAGTAGCAGAGCTAGGAATTCAACCTAGATCCTCTGACTTCATATCATATTCCATTGCATCACCACATATTTCATGGCAAGAATATTTGTGATGCCAACAATAGAACCAGGGATAAGACTAAGCCCTGAAATATCTACCTAACAGGGTTATTCTGAAGATTAAATGAGGTGACGTGTGAAAAGTTCTTTACAAGCTTTAAAGCATGGTTTTAAACTCTCTTGGCCCTTTACAGTAAGCCCATTACACTTTTTATTATAGCTATTTGTCTACATGTCTTGTCTCTACCATTACCCCTGCAGCCAGAACCATTGCTAGCATAGCTAATTCATGTACATATAAGGCTTTACAGTTTATAAACACCCATTCTTACAATGACACCAATAGGCAGGTAGTACAAATACTAGACCTCTTTTTACATGTGAGAAAAAATAAGACCCAGAATGGGCCAAGATCACACAAAGAATTAAGATCAGAGTTGGATTTTGATTTTTGGAGGTCCTTTCTTGCCTTGTAATGGAAGAAGAAGAAGATATTATTCTGTGGTGGAATGAGCATCCTTATATTGTATATACATGATTTTCAAGACTATTTCCCCCTCTAATCATGTTTTCCTAACAGCTAAGTAATTATCTGTTTTTGTTTCCCTCTGAAGAGATATCCTGGTTTCCATCTTATCCAGATTAATAGCTTAACAATTTATATTCACTTGTTTCCTTAGCAACCATTTCAACTCCATGTCCTTTGTAGTGTAGATTGCTTTCTTTTAAAGAAGCCCCTTTCCAAATAATACTATTTAATATACTGTTTTATGCTTCATGGGACATTTAAGGCCTCTCTAAAGGTATTTTTCAATTTTAACTAAACTTAATTTTTATTTTATATTCTTACTTTAGACCCTAATTGCCATGAAAGATTCTTCTCAACTGTTTGGTAATAGCATGGTAAATATAGGGACAAGATAGAGTCATAGGACCATATGATATCAGAGCTGGAAAGGACCTTCGAGATCACTGAGTATGACCCCTCCATCTTTAGAAAAGAAGATTGAGGCCCAGTAACCCAGAAGAGCAAAGGATGTTAAAAAGGAATGGAATCTTAAAATTTAGGAGACAGAAGGGGAAAAAAGTTAGAAGTAATGTCTGAAGCCAGCACATCCAACCAATCCCTGAAAAGAAATTCCATCCAAAGCATGTCCCATGTCTAATCTCCATGGGAACACGTCTGGGGAGGAGGAAATGCTTTTGTAGCACTGCAATGGCATTCCAAAAGACTAGTAGGATTAAAACTCCAAATAAAGAAGAGACAAAGTGGGCCAGGTACAACAACCCCTATGGGAGTAGGTACAGGAGGCAGAGAGTTAAATATTGCCCTTCTTCCTATTCATAATGGAAGAGAAAACTGGCTTTAGATCTGGGCTTAATTCCTGACTTTTTTGCTTATTACATGCTTGTCCTTGAACAGATCACTTCATACTCAAACTTCCTCTTCTTCATCTAAAAAATAATGAGATTGAACCAAATGATCTCTAAGGGTCCCGTTCAGCTTTAAAATCCAATGCTCCTATAATCTTTGCTGTTTCCCTGGAAAGAAATGTTGTAATTAATGACTTCTAATAGAATGTTTTTAAGCAGAAATCAAAGTTCATTCCCAAGTAGAACTTAAAATTTAATGACCAGAGCTGCTTAATTTGGTTTCTCCAATATCTATGAGCTTTCAGGGGGAATTTAATCAAACAGACCACTGCTGTCTTTGACTTGTTGGAAGGGAAAGCTTTATGTCTTGGAAAGTCTTCAATTCAGAAATCTGAGTTTAAGCTTTGGTCCTGATAATTAGTTGTATGACTCTGAACAAGTTATTTAACTTCTCTGACTTGATTTCTTCATTTGTAAAATTTGGAATAATTGTATCTGCATTATGTGGCCCATGGGGTTGTTATGAGGAAAATATTGTATAATAATCTATAAATATTAGTACTTAGGGGTCTCTCTCTAATTCACAAAATTCACCAATGTCAGAGTGCTTCTGTTCTGGACACATTTCTAACCTAGCATATACTGCTTATAATTTCTATTTAATTCATTTGCTTGTCCCTATATATCTGCCTCTGATGACATCACAAATGGGAAAACAGCTTAATATACCTAAGTGAGAAACTTTCCCCTTTTAAGAAAATCTATGGCCCTCAAACATCTCAGAAAGCCCTGTGAGGGTATTAGAAATCCTGACAGAAAAAAAATGACAGAGAGATGGGCAAAGAACAATGTAGTAAGTGTAGGGATGACTCCTATAACATACCTGAGCCCTCCTTGTTCTTCATTGCTTGGTTTCAAGGATCATCACTCCCAAAACTACCTCCCTAGACTATTTCATTTTAAGTCTTTGACCTTCTCTTGTATTAAGATTTGTCATAATAAAGATCTATTACTTTATGCATAACCAGGCTGTCTGAATCTCCTCTGACTGACCACACAACATACAAACTCAAGACAATTAAATGACATGGGATGTGTTATAAACTGTGTATAACAATCTGAGAGATCATGGACAGGTCACAACTTCTGAGCCTCAACTTCTCTATTTACAAAATGGGAGTAATAAAACCCATACTACCTATTTTATAAGGTTGTTTTGAGGAAAGTGCTCTGTAAACTAGAACCAGATAGCATAAACTGCTCTGTAAACCAGAAATATGAGAAACTGATTTAACGTTAAATACTTTAATAGATCTAGGATCTCAATGACATGGCTAGATTCTCCAATGGTATCTATTACAACTGAGCTATGCCATTATATCCTGTGATTTTTGTCCTTAAAGCCCATATAAATGGAAGAGGTGTCTATTGTTTTTATTTAGACTGCAAGCTCATCAAGCATGAATTGTATCTTCCTTTATTCTACAAATCAGGTCCATAATGTTAAATAGTAGTTTAATTAAAAATGGAGGAGAATTACCCATCCATTAGCTATGGAAATCTACTAATGTACTAACCAACCCTGACAAACTTATTCCATTGACTATTATTTAAACCACCATTAACTTTCATAAGTTTCCTCAAATAACAGGTTTGTGAAATCAACTTAATTTTGATTTTCTGAATGTGGTCTGTGAGCTGCTAAGAAACAAACCACGTTAACCATCCCTTCTTCCTAGGGTTACTTTATCAGAGGTTTTCAGACCTGTTTCTGATTCTTTCTATAAATAAAAAGCCACAAATCTGAAAGGGCAGCATCTTATATAGTTATTTTTTCAAAGCGAGGTGTCCCCAGATGAATAGTACTCCAGATGTCACCTCGCTAGGGCAGAATAGAATAAAACTCTTACCTTCTCATTTTGGACATTTTATTTTCATAATGTGCTCTATGGGAACATTGTTTTTTTAGCTGCCATTTAATACCATTGACTAATATTTGAATTGCAACCCATTCTCTAATAACTAATGTTTTATTTTCCTCACCCATCCTATTTTTGCAGGGTTAATTTTTGGAACTCAAGTGTAAGACATTTATCTCTCTTAAATTTGATTAAATTAAATTTGGTTTTTATTCAATTTTATCCATCATTTTAACCTGCTGAGATATTTAAATCTGGATTCTGGCATTCAAAGGGCTAGCTATGCTTATTAGCTTTGCATTATTTGAAAATTCACCATATATACCACCAGTGCCTTTATCCAAGTCATTAATAAAGCCTGAACAGCAATAGGTCATTAATAGATTTCTGGGGACTCCCTTAGAGACAACCTTCCAAGCTGAAAAGGACCATTAATATGTAATCTTTCATCTTTTTCATTCAATCAGTCTCATAACTATCATTTTTTCATTTTACATATATATTCCCATATATTGAATAAATCTAATGTGAGAAATTAAAATCTAAATATGTTATAGTACCAGAATTTCTCCTAATGTTCTGATCTAATTACTATGTTTAAAAAAAAGGTATTACCTGTTTTTGATGTTTTGATGCAGTCATAATGGTTTTAGTAGTTCCTGTTTTCAGTTTCTAAGTGCCTACAAACCACAGTTTTGATTTTTTTTTTTGTAGGAGAAGTTTTATATTCTGATGGTGATGGATTGCTTGGCCAAACAATGACAGGAGATTCAGGGATTCAGAAGGGCACTGATTGTGTTCTCCTAAGACTCACCTCTACCTATTTAATACAGCAGATATGTCCCTAGTAGAAAATCAAGTACCTAGATCAACTTTCAAATAAATGAGTCAAGTCAACCAGCATTTATTAAGCACCCACTAAGCCTTAAGCATTTAAGCATTAAGCCAAGCACTGTACTAAATCCTCAGGCTTCACAAAGGAAGGCAAAAAAAAAATCCTTCTTCTTAAGCTTATGTTCTAATGGGGAAACAACATGTAAGCAAGTCTGTACAAGCAATTTATATAGACTACAAGTTAGACATAATCTAAAAGGCAAGGCACTAGTATTAGAGGGGAGCAAGAAATACTTTTTGGAGTATATGAAATTTTAAATAACTTGAAGAAAGATAGAAGGTAAAGATGAGGAGGGACAGAATTCCAGGTATGAGACAGTCAATAAAAATCCATGGAGTTGGTAGGAGTATCTTTTATGAAGATTAGCAAGTTCTGCGGTATCATTGGGTTATAGAATATGTAGAAAACAGTAAAGTATAAGAAGGATGGAAAAGTAGAATGGAAAATTAGTAATGAAAGTATTTAAAATCCAAACAAAGAATTTTATATTTGATTCTTGGAGGTGATAGGAAGTCACTGGAGTTCTTTTTTTAAATGAAGATAATGATAAAATAGTCAAATATGGACTTTTAAGAATCTGATTGCTGAGTTAGTGGGGAGTTAGTGTTTGGAGTGGGGAGAGACTTGAGGAGGTCAATCAGGAGGCTATAGCCTTTGACTTCTCTGGAAACATTAAACCAGATAGCATCCATACAATGCTGGTTTACAGGTGATGGGAAGTAGAGGAAAAGGATGCCTAAAAAGGTCCTTAGTTCCCCAGACAACACATCCTGAAAGTATCTCACTGCAGTTATACTTCTATGATCACAATATCCTGTTTTTAAGGATAAAATGTTCAAAAATCATTTCTGACAATGAATTAGCCCCCCCCCCCGCCATAGAGTTGCTATTGGAATTCTTTAAGACATGTGGTATTTCCTGAAACTTCCAGAGGGGGAGAAAAGAGAAATAGGAAAATAACTGGAGGATAGAATAGATTTCAATTGAAATTCCCCTCAGCAAGGCTGAGATATAAAAGGCCACATTGAGTACACTTATCTCCAAAGGAAAATGAAACATCCAGTTATACAAACCTTTCTGGCTCTAATATTCTGAAAGAAAAGAATGCATTTCAAAAGAAAAAAATTAAAGAAAAGATTTTTTTTCCAACACATGCCAGATCTCTTTTCCATTGTATATGTCCTCGGTAACACTGACCTGGTCCTCTCTGAAGAAATAGTAGAGATTTGAGAGTTTTCAACAGGCAGGTAGATGAACCAGTTATTTCGATATTTTTTTCCTCTCTGCTTTCCCTTTCTATCCTTGTCTCTCTTCACTCCTTTCTTGCAAAAAATAGAAAAGAGAAGAAAAGATAAAAGTAATCCTGTGGCTGAATATTTCTCTCCAAAAGAGGACAGATTTTAAAATCAAAATTGAACCTCTAAAACAAATTTAGGGTACTTTCTAGCATGGAAATTCCCTCAACTGATGGATGATTTCTGTAACACATAGTTTTAGAGTAACCTCGGGACTAAGAGGTTCAATGATTTGCTCATAGTCATTCAGGAAGTATGTAAAGGAGAAATGACTTGAACTTAATTCTTCCTGAGTCCAAGACTGGCACTCTACTCACCACATCATGTAAATAGAGTGCTTTTTGGTTGCATTTTAATATACACTCCTTTCTTGGGGCCATACAGTAACCCACAACTCCCCAAAAAGGATTTTGTCCCTTTTGACTGACAAAGAAACTGAGACACAGAGAGATTAAGGGGTGTGTTCAAGCCATAACTCCTGTAAGTGACATGAAAGTTTGACTAGAATTAGTCTTTTTCTACCAGGATTAGTTTTCTTCTTGCTCTCCTAGACTGCTTCTTATATGAAATACCCCTTTAAGGAAAATATATTGAAGTTACATTTATAATCTTAGATGCAGAACTGTAGTCAAACTATTTTAAGCAGAACTATAGCAAAATTTGAGGATCCCAATGATTACCCAAACCATCACAAACATAATTACTGATTGAATGACCAACTCATTAAAAATACATTTCCCCCCAATTAGCAGGCACTTATTTTCCTTTCTTGCCCAGTTCCTGTGTGCGTGTGTGTGTGTATGTGTGAGTGTGTGTGTGTGTGTGTGTGTGTGTGTGTGTGTGTGTGTGTGTGTGTAATTCTGTACCCTGGATCCTTCACCTCTCTGTCAGGAAGTTATCCATTATCTCTTGCTCCTGTCCTTAATTTGGGAACAATAATGAGGACACTAAACTCCTTGCTACTTGAAAGGACTCCAATCACAATCCTTGTGACTTCTTAGACCCAAAGTTCCTTACATAGAGGATTATATGTTGTATCCTTCTATTATAATGTAAGCTCCTTGAGAGGAAGCATTATTGATTATTTGTCTTTGTATCTCTAGTGACTCGTACAATGTGTAGTATATAGTAGGTATTGTAAAAAGAAATCCTTTATTCCTTTTTTAATTTAATAGGGGGACTGGAGATCCTCTTACCATAGAGATGTGTAAGGATTAACAAGCCCACAGTGACAGGAAGTAGGAACTGGGGAACTCCCTGCTGGTCAGTTGCTTACAGTTGGGGGGATCAGTTGCTGACAGGTCTGTCAGTTAAGGGAAGTTGGCTGGTAGGCGTGATTTGGTTGTTGGGGGTTGGTTGCTAGTGGTGTGGGTTGGTGATTGGCATTTAGTTGCTGTAATATAAAGACGAGCCTGAGCTTACTGAGAGGGCTTTTGGCTTTAGCCTTTAGAGACCTTTTAGCTTTGTGGGTTTTGGCTTTTGGATTGCACTGTCAGGTTTTTTTCCCTTCCTTGAACTTTTTGGAATGTGGCTGGTCTTCATTGACAGACATAATTGGGGTTGGATTAAACACTGATTGGTTTGGTTTTGACTGGCTAGTTTGGGTTGGGAACTTTGTGCAGTGGTTGTTATTAGCAGTAGATAAGGGCAGTTTTAGATAGTAATTATAGGCAATTATAGGATAACTAGTTCAAACATTAGAAAATTTCTTTCTCTACCTCTTTCCTATATTTCTCTTCTTTACTATACTCATTTTTACTATATTCTTTTATTATCTCTGTTTTAATTAAACTAAATTGTTAATTGTTAAGAACTGCCAGAACTTCTCTTTTCTGTGGCTTAAAAGGATAATATTAATCTGCAAGTTTACTTCATTTTCATTAAAACTTGAATTATTAAAAGCTGTTCTCTTATTTTGTCAAAACCCCTATTTTAACCCTTTTAGTATTTAATATATATATATATATATGTATATATATATATATATATATTTGTTATTTGCTGATTGATATCACAGTTCAATAGCCATACTAATTTGGAATAATGGCCACAATATCACTGCAATAGTCTTTGTAAACTTAGATTCACCTCCCTCACCTCATTTTTTTTTATTTTTCCTTTGCCTATGGCCCCTCCTCCTTTAAGAGTCACTGAAGGTGAACTCCAGTAGAAAACTGAATCAAAAACATAAACAATCAACCAGAACATTGTAGTAATACAGACTGCTAAGAATAGCCACAAAATGTGGTTCTGGTTATATGTAGATTCCTATAATATTCTAGTACATTAGAATTGGTACACAATGGCACTATTATTGGTACCAAATAATTTAGAGGAAAAGAAAAAGAAGAATAATTTGAAAGATGGGGCAAAATAGAGTAGAGTAAAGAAAATTATGGAAAATGTCAAAGGCACAATGTACAGTGTAGTATCAATGACATCAGGATCAGAAACCTTGCTTTGGGTCTTAACTCTGCCTCCTATTAGCTGGGGAACTTTGGGCAAGTCAACTTACCATTGTATACCTCAGTTTCTTCTTCTCTACAATGGAAATAATATTACTTATTCTTCCCAATGAGTGAAGTTCATTGTAAATTATGAATGGGAAGGTATTTTGTAGATGATATGAGCCTCAATTTTCTCATCTGTAAAATGGGAATAATAATATCTTCACTATCAACCTTGTAAAGAGAACACCTTGTATTACTGATATACTACATATTGTGACCTTTATTATTATGCCACTGCTTTAATACTCCAATATGCTAATATGTGTCATATCCTTATAATTTCCAAATGTAATGCTTATTGTCTTGAAGTTTTGTGATAAAATCACTACCAAAAAAAACTTAAAACAAACATTGGCTTCTGACTGAGCTCTGCTTTGAAATTCTATTGAGCTCTCTTCAATAGAAGACAGGTCTAAGCCAATATTTAGAATAATAAGCAGAAAAGAGAACATCCTTACATTGTCAACAAGTGAAGTCAGTCCTTGAAAGAAAAGAAAGTTCTATTCTAAGACAAGGAAAATGAAATATGGCACATCTGGGGATGTCTGAAAATACTAGAACATAGATTTAGAGCTGGATGGGGAATTAGGAGTCATTTAGAGAAGCCCCCTCATTTTATGGATGAGAAACAGGGACAGAGGTGAAGTAATTCATCCATTACTGTGTGAGAATTTGAGTGTAGGTTCTTTGACTCCAGATTTAGAACTAGTTCCAAGGGAGGATGAGAGTAGGATTTTTGAAAAAATTCAACAAGAGCTCCTGGAAAAGATCTTGTAATTAAAGTCCAGAAGAGATGGTTCTTTGATGATTTGGGTCTTTTTGTTGTCTTTATTGGTAAGGCTAATGAACAATGCCTAGTTCACTTCCTCTCCTTAAGGATCCCCAGCTTTGTAGAACAAACATGATTGAATTAGAATGATTCCTTATGGAGACCTATCAAATACAGCTATATAAACATAATGGCAAAAAGGCTTTAAGTTTGGACAAGAGAAAACAGCCCTCTACAAAGTGACAGGAGTTTCGGAAGACCTGAGTTTGAAGCTTCACCACTTATTTTTTAGATTTTTTCTTCTTACTCCTATTCAGTCAGGGTCATAGCTTAGTATTTGGGGGTGGTAGAGGAAAATCGGTGAATACCTAATCCAATGACCTCATTTTATTTTGGGGAAATGTGAGGTCTAAAGAAGTTGTGATTAGCTCAGAGTTGCATCAATGGTAATAAGAAAAACCAAGATTCAAATTTTGGTCACCTGAAGGATTCCAAGTTCAGAGATCTTTCCACTGGGACACATTGAGTCTTGAATTTGTACTCTATGAAGTTATGAACTCCATAGAGTCAGCATTTGTTTAGTTTTCCACTTATAAAAAGAAAAATATTTTGAAACTTGTTTTGTCAGATTTTCAAATGAGCAGCTGGATTGTGCAGTGGCTAGAGCCTAGAGCCAGGAAGATTCATTTTCCTGAGTTAAAATCTGGCCTCGGGGGCAGCTGAGTAGCTCAGTGGATTGAGAGCCAGGCCTAGAGAAGGGAGGTCCTAGGTTCAAATCTGGCCTCAGACACTTCCCAGCGGGGTGACCCTGGGCAAGTCACTTAATCCCCATTGCCAACCCTTACCACTCTTCTGCCTTGGAGTATTGGCTCCAAGGCAGAAGGTAAAGGTTTTTTTTTTTTTTAAATCTACCCTCAGACACTATCTGTGTGACTCTATAAGTCACTTAACCCTGTTTGTCTTAGTTTCCTCGTCTTTCAAATAGCTGAAAAAGGAAATAGCAAACCACTCCAGTATTTTTAATAGAAAATCCCAAATGGGGTCATAGTCAGACACAACTGAAAAATGACTGAACAACAGATAGAGAATGGATTTAAGAGATAGAAATATTTGTTGGCTTGGGTAAAGATTTGTCTCTCACAAAACAACTGTATGATTCTGGATGGATAACTTATCCTCTCAGTCACTTGGCATATTTTTAATACTTTATATATTACAAGAGAGGCACTGTCTGTATTGGAAGAGGAAGTTTTCACATCTGGGAATACCTTATACCCAGTGAAATAACAGGTCTTATCCTTATCTCTATTTTTATTAGACATCAAAGAATCTAAGATAGACTTTGTCTAATTTGCAATTTTGCCTACTGACAGCAGAGGGGAAGAGCTTATTTATTGTGAATTACAGGGTAATATTAATTCCATGTCAAGTTGAAATATTACTATTTCAAATTCTGTGAACCCACTTATTAAGTCACTTTTATTTCCTTGATTGGTTGAAAATGTCCTCCAATATTTCTGGAATTGGAACAGTATGACCATCATTTTTTTTTGCTGTCTTTATTGAAGCAGAAAGATAAAGTGTCTAGAAATTTGCCCTCAGGGTGAGAAAGACATGGATTCAAGCCCAACTTCAAACATATAAAGGTTGTGTGACCTTAACTACTTAAGAAATCACTTAACTACTCAGTGACTCAAAGAATTTTCTAGGACTAGAAGCTGCAGAGGTGGTGATGATTTCAATTCATAAAGGGGGTTCCTTCACTAAATCATCCATATATCAATAAAAGTATTAACTGAGGCCCACTCATTCTCCAAATATGCATGTCTAGTATCTATGCCTATGGAGTATAGGTCCAAGCAAGGTCAATAATTCAAAACCTTAGAATGCGTTCTGGAGCCTAGGAAATAATGACAAACTCTCTTGATCTTTGGGAGTGGCCATAAGCTCATTTTATCAATAGTGGAGAGAAAAAGATGGACCTGGGAACAAAGATTTAGAATCAGAGATTAAGTTATGCTGGAAGAAAGAGTCATGGAGTGTAATAATAGCATATTCTGGGGCTCTAGACCTAGAAAAAATTATGGAGACAAGCTGTGTTTGAGATGCTGTATCTGAGAAGTCTGAGTACCACCAAGTCTAGATCTGGGGGAGTTTTTCTTTATTCAGACTGCTAAAAATGTTGCTATGTTGAATGATCTCTCAATTTGTATAGAATTTCCTTCGTGAATACTTACTTTGATATTATGATAGATATCTGATTTCATTGAGTTGAGTACTTCTTCAAACAGTGAGGTCTGAAATCTGTCTTTGATTACCCATTATATATAACTCTTGTCCATGTCCTAGCATATGTCCTCCACTGGAAGGGGGTCTTCCTCTAGATCTCTTGATAATATATGGACACTAATGGAAAATACAGGTTGTCCATCAGATAACTCTCTCTCATTTTTGCCATGCGATTAACCTATTTTTTTCTTCTGGTCATATATCTCTGCAACGACATTCTTTTTTGAACTCCACACATGCAATTCTTTTTGATAAAATACTGTAGCTTGTGAACTCTACATTATTCACCACTCCTGTGGGCAATTTGTAATATTAATTCTTCACAGACTGGCATTCCATCACTCAAAGCTATCTAGCCAAATTAATAACCTTTGGAAAAAATGGGCCTTTTTTTTTGAAGAATGAGACACAGGACCATTTAAAACCATTATGGAATTTTCCTTCTTCTAGTTCAACTATGGGCAAGTTCATTCATTTATTCATTTAATTTATCAATACGCATTTAGTACTTATGATGTGCTAAACATCATACAATGAGTAAAAGGGACTTTCTAATTATATATATGTATATATATACCACTCATGTGTGTATATATTCCCACATGTAATATATATATATGATCCTTTTAACATATACGCATTCTATATATGTGCATATATTTATGTTTCTTGTATTGCCCATTACACAAACATCATTTTATTTGCTTATATATGTATATATGCATATATAAACACATATGTGCTTATGTATGCATAAATATATTTATATATGAGCATACATATATGGTTATTTGCTATGAAGCTACATACATGTATACATCTATACACATATGTGCATATGTAGATATATACCTAGGTATCTGTACATTTATAATAGTATATAGGAAATACAAAGGAAATAAATCATTACGTAAAAGGTAGTTGGAGGAAAAGGTACTAGTAATTGGTAGAATTACCTGTTTATAGCACCTAAACATATGTAAAGTAGGAACAATATGGATTGGCCATTCAACTGTGTATCATGTTCTGCTCAAAACTCAGGCTACATCTATATGTTTTTGTTCCTATGTGGAAAGCTACATTCTGTATTTTCTTAAATTTTTTTCTTCTCTTGATAGACTGCCAAATTCCTTAGCTTACTGTAATCTGGACTGTTATAACCAAACAAAATCTCACCATCTTTAGGAAATTCCTCTTTTATTTAGACTCTTCCTAGGTCATCACCCATGATGTTGTAAAATATCTTTAATGAGCACACATGTCCTTATTTTGTTCATCAATTGATATTAGTAATTAGGGTGTTATTGATAATTATCACTAGTCTTATTTATATAACATTTAAAGATAAAAACGTCACATGTCTTATTTGAGCCTCACAACAGCCCTACGAGGAGGTTGCTATTAGTTTCCTCAGTTTGCAGATGGGGAACTGAGGCTGGGAGATGTTAAGTGACTTAACCTTTATCTAGGTCAGTGATTCCCAAAGTGGGCGCTACTCCCTCCTGGTGGCTGCTGCAGCAATCCAGGGAAGCGGTGATGGCCACAGGTGCATTTATCTTTCCTATTAATTGCTATTAAAATTTTAAAGAATAATAATTTCCAGGAGGTTAAGTAAGATTTTTTTTCTGGAAAGGGGGTGGTAGGCCAAAAAAGTTTGGGAACCACTGACTTTTTGGATTTGTGCAAATTGTGTTAAAACCAGGTGGATAAACTGGCACTTGTTCATCTTGTAATAAAGGGACAGTCGCTGATGCCAAGCACTTGTCTCTATAGAGGCTAAGTGACTTTCCTAGGATCACACAGTAAGCATCTGAAGTAGGATTTGAACTTGGGTCTTTCTGAACCCCAGTCTAGTCCTTTTACCTACCATACCATTCAGTTGCCTCTAGCTAATTCAGATGTTGCATCTTTAAAAGACTTTTGCATGATTTTGCCATGTGCACCTCATGGAAGAATCTCTGAGGTGGTCCTTATATTCACCAAATCAAATGTTTATGCTTTTTGTATTTGCTTACTATAAACAAACTTTAAATGATATGGGCTCTATATCTTTTAGACAATTGTATATACATAATGACAGCAACAGTGAAACAGGAGGACAAGTAATGAAGCAACTAGTTCATTGGATTGTTGTACTTAGGGAGCCAAGCAAGCTCAGGAAATCAGAGTTATTAGTTCAAAAGATGCTGCAGTTGCCTCCACTGATAGCTCTCAAATTAGACCATAGATTGCTGCATGCTCCTCAGGTAAAGAACACCTAGGAAAGATTTTTCTATCTGAATTCCCAGGAATCCTTAGAGAAAGATGAGACCGCAGTCTGTTTTCCATTTTCACATTCTCAATCATTTTTCCACTGAAATTTTTGCTTCTAAGACTGAAATTAGTGTCATTTTTTTCATCTCAAGACCTACCTCAGTTTCTCCATCTGTAAAATGAGGTAGCTGAACTGAATGATTATTGAGATCATTGAGATCCCTTCCTTCTCTAAAGTCTAAGACCCATAAAAAGTCTTATGTATTCATTCCCACAATGATCTCACCTCAGTTGGGGCAGGGAGGATGAATAGAAAGAAGACAGTGGACAAAATGTTCCTACCGTTTCCCTTCATTTCATCATCTTTTCAATTAATTTAGTTCTTTTGTATGGACCTCTTCTTTCATGTTAGATATTATATACATATATACATATATAAACATATACAAACATGTATATTTTAATATACATATGTATGTGTGGAAGGGTTCTTATTTTCTGCTTAGACGTTATTCATCTGTCATTTAAACTTATTACATTTTGGATACGATGTATTTTTCAGGAACAAAAGAACTGAACAATTGAAACATCTTGCCCTACTTATTTGGAAAACTACTCAAAAAAATTAGTCCAATACAATTGCTCTAAATATCCTTCCTCACTCCCAGTGTCCAAGATATTGTGAAAGGAAGATGTGTCAAACTCCAGCCCACTGGCCCTAAACACTTCAAGAATTCCAGAATGTCATTGGATCAGACTAAATTATAATTGGAAAAAAATTAACAAAATAAAAATTCAAAAGACATAGCTAATTTGTGTTTTTTTAAGCCATTGTGTGTCCATCAGAGATTTCTTTCTATTTGAAATTGATACCATTTGTAAGAGTCACAAGTCATTTTTCTCTTAACAACCCCATGAGGTAGGAAGTTCAAGCACTAGT
Organism: Gracilinanus agilis; assembly: GCF_016433145.1. NCBI lineage: Eukaryota > Metazoa > Chordata > Mammalia > Didelphimorphia > Didelphidae > Gracilinanus > Gracilinanus agilis. Next base: position 204,818,113 of record NC_058135.1, read on the forward strand.
TCCCCTCTTTTGGAGATAGGGAAACTGAGACTCGGAGACAATAAATGATTTATCCTTACTCACATAACTAGTAAGTATGGTAGTCAAGACTTGAATCTTTGATTTCTAATTATATCACACTGATTTTTTTTAACGCCATATTGTACTTCTCTTCTTAGGAATTGAGCAAGCATTCTACAGTAATGTTCCACCGTATCCAAGTCAAAGATTCAGTCTTCTGAGATCTCTGTCAAAGATGCCAAACCTGAGGCGATGAGTGTACGTTTTAGCTAACACTCTCTGCTATTTGGGAGTCCATTTTGCAGTATCAGGGCTGCTACTCAGCCTTCCCTGGTGGATGCCATTCAGTTGGCCTCCACTCCAATTTAGCTCATTTTGCTGGCACATCATTTTCTCCCAGGACCCTTTTTGTAGGTCAGTGTTGAGCCAGGATGCTATGGATGTGCCTGTGTATTTAGAGGCTTAAGCAGCTTTTAAAAGCATTATGAAATGAAAGGATTTTTTGCTGAAAAAAATAAGCTACTTGAAAAGGAAGAGGTGTTAGAATTTGACCCTAGTTCTCTTCCTGATCCATTATGAGGCTAACTCTCTGGACCCCTTATATTGGCTACTATGCTGAAGACTCATTGATATCTGTCTTTTTGCAGTTAGCTATGAATAATTGAAGCAGGGGAGAGAGAGCAATGAGGTGACTGTGGTGGAAGAGAGGGGCATTTGGAGATGTTTTCGGTGTCTTTTTTTAACCATCTGAGAGCTGTAGATCAGACCAAATCAAGCAAGTAAACAAAATCAAGAACTTAATGACCATTGTCAGCAACACAGCAAGTAGGGATATGGGTCTGTGATACACTGGCCCTGGGGCAAGAGTAATGAGAAGAGCTAAGAAACTCTAATAGCCCAACAAAGGAATTAGAGAAAGAATCTGGAGAAAGGATGCTGTTATGTACAGGGTTTCTAATAGAAAAACCAGTGGCCAGAGGCTTTTGGTGATAGATTGGCTAACGCTGTTTCTTCTGAGGAAAAGTACAGGCCCTAACAGTTATTATATAAATAATAATGGAGAGCAATCTTAGATAATCCTACTTACCATGGTAACAGACATTTCAAGGCTCCTAGCAGTACTCTCCATTTCTGGTTTCCTGAGAGTTTAGTGTCTTGGTAGGATGCCCAGGGCTTGCATCTCATCACTCTCTAGGGAGAGTGTTATGAGGGGCATTCCTGTATTGTTTTTGTTTTTTTCTGGGATTGTGTAACTCTAGATTCATACAAGTCTTATCAGCATGGAAAATCCCAATGATAAGAAGGCTTGACCTCTAGGGATTGCCACATAGTTGAAGTGCTTATATCTGGGTATTCCTCTTTTTAGGATAGTGATTCTTAACCTAGTGTCTTTAAATTTACATTTAAAAATATATATTTTATATCTATGTATTACTTTTATATTATAAAATATATATCTAAAATATTTCTATTTTTATATACGTATTTTTAGTTTTATATTATGTATATAATCTTATATCTTTTTTTAAAAAACCCTTATACTTTCGGTGTATTGTCTCATAGGTGGAAGAGTGGTAAGGGTGGGCAATGGGGGTCAAGTGACCTACCCAGGGTCACACAGCTGGGAAGTGGCTGAGGCCGGGTTTGAACCTAGGACCTCCTGTCTCTAGGCCTGACTCTCACTCTACTGAGCTACCCAGCTGCCCCCTTATATCTTTTATTTTATGTATTTTAAAAAAAAATTATTCTGGAACACCTAGGTGGCTCAGTAGATAGAAAATCAGTCCTGGAGTCAGGAGGTCCTGAGTTCAAATGTGACTTCAGCTATTTCCTAGCTGTGTGATGCTGGGCAAATTATTTATTTCTACTTGCTTAGCCCTTACCACTCTTCTGCCTTCGAACCAATACATAGTATTGATTCTAAGGTGGAAGGTAAGGATTTAAAAAAATAAAAAAAAATTAGTCTGAAAAAGAGCTGATCATTTCCACCAAAACAAACACAAAAAAGGTTAAGAACTCCTGCCTTTGGGTTTTACCCCCAAAGGAGGAAGTCTAGCCTTGGATACACTGATCATTTAACAGAGAAATACTGAAACCAAGTTTACCGAATTTTTCTTACTCCAACATGTCTATTTCATCTTTGTCAAACTTCAGAGAGAAAACATAGTGCTAATAATGAATATTAAACATTTATCCCTATGTCTGACATCTTTGTGGCATCATCCCATAAATGATTTATATTAACAAAGGATTTTTCCTTTAAAAGTATGTAGGTTTCCAGTGGGGCATTAATGCTATTGTTTATTTATCTGTTTGTCTTTTTGATGGCTAACCAAATAACTGGGAAGATAGTTGAGCCACTCAGGATGTACACTAGCTGGCTCTTGAATAATAATAGAAAGAGCTTTGAAGCTTGCAAGGCTCTTTACAAATATTACATCTCATCCTTAAAATAACTGGAAAGTAGATGCTAGTATTATCTCCATTTTAGAGGTGAGGAAACTGAGACAGGCAGAGGTTTTAGTGGCTTGCCCAGGATCACCCAACTAGGATGTATAAGTCATGTTTGAACTCATGTCTCCAATTCTAGCACTCTATTCACTGTGCCACCCCGTTATAGGAATCCTAATGAAAAATCATCATGAAGGCTTTATTAATAATTCATTCTGGAGGCAGCCTTGTATGTAGTCAGAACAGGTGACTATGTGATTTCAGGGAAACTGGAAAGCCTCTAATTCCCTCTCCCCCCTTAACAAATCTTCCCTCACCCTCTGGCTCACTTCTGATCTTCAACCATCAAAGCTACATTCCATTAGCTTAACAGTTGGAACTCTGTTACAGTGCAAATATTCCTGAGAGAGTAGACATTAAGTTATCCCTCATCTGTATTTTAGTGTGAACAAAAGGCATCCCACGGTTGATTTGCATAGAGGGGTGGAGGGAAAGACTAGGAGGTCAGCAGACACCAAAGATGGGGAACATCTGTGGAGTGAGAGAATAAACAGGAAGACTGGGGGTGTCAAAGAAAAATTTCATCTACTTCAAAATCTTGCTTTGGGCCAGCCTTAGGAACTATGAAAAACAGAAGGCTGGTGAGTCTGTGACCATGCATACCACTGGTTACTTAACCAGGTAATGAATTAATTAGTTGGGTTGTTCATTGCATCATAGTCATAGAACAAGAAAGCTGTAAAGAAGCCAAAGGGGAATTTGATCTGCTCCTTTATTTTTCCAGATGAGGAAACTGAGACTTGAAAAGAGCCCTCATGTACAAAATGGCAGGTCTAAGACTTGAACCCATCTCTCCCTGCTCCAAAGCCAATGCTCCTTTCACTATTGAGGAAGGAATAGTAGAAGGAACCATATCAACAAAACAATGGAAATCAAATGATGGGAAATTATAATGAATAACTTGGCCTCAAAGAAAAAAGAGCAACGATAAGACACCTTCTCTAATTTCTTTAAAGGGATCAGATACTATGGGTGTGGAATACTGCACATAATGTCAGATTTTTGTATGTGTTTGTTAATTTTGCTGGACTATTTAAAAAGTCTTACAGGGGATCATCATGGAAAGGGGGAAAGGGGAGGGTACACTGTGAAATGTAGTGATATAAAATCAAAATGTAGCAATAAAATATGTGTGTGAGAGAGATATAGAAAGAGACTGGAGAGAGAGAGACAGAAAGAGACAGGATAGACAGAGACAGACAGAGACCGAGAGACAGAGAGAGACAGAAAGAGTTATTGAAATGAGAAATCTGGATTCTCATTTTAGCTCTGACACTAGCTTTTGGTACTTTAAATGTCACTTAAACTTTTTTTAATTTATTTTCTCAGCTTTAGAATGAAGAAAATATTATTTGTTCTATTTTCCTTATTGGGTTGTTGTGATACAAGATCTCTGTACACTTTAAGAAATATGACTTTCGGGTCTCTGGTCTCTGGATACATCAGCCTATCCCATATGATTGACTTTTCTTGACTTAGCAATGTTTCCTAAGATCATAGATCTAGAAATAGAAATTACCTCAAAGGTCATCTAATTCAACTCCTTTATTTTTACAAATAATGGAACCATGATAGAAAATGAAGACTGACTTTCTCATGATCACACAGGCAACAAATATTAGAGACAGGATTTGAACTCAGGTCCCCCCACTCCAGAGTCAGTGCCAATTTCATACAACCATGCTTCCTTGGATTTGACCTCTTTCCTGGACATGCAATGCCTATTTAATTCATCTAGCCTATATCTATCCTAGGCTTACTTTCCTACATGACCTACAACATGAGTCAAGTTTATTAAAGACACATTAATGCATGGTCGGTAGATCTCTGAATTGATATAGCCATTCTGTTAAAGCAGTTTGGAAAAGTGTGTATACCCTTTGAAATCAAAAAAGAGAGGAAAGGCCATAAATGTAAAAATAGTTACTGCAGAACTCTTGGTTATTACAAAGAATAGGAATCTAAGGGAGATGTCATCATGTGGAGAATGGCTAAACAAATTATGAATTATTGGAATATTTTTGTACTGTAAGAAATAATAAAAGGGAGAGTTTCAGAAAAATTTCACAGGATTTTGGGAAGACATGTAAATTGATGCAGAGTAAAGTAGGCAGAACCAAGAGAACAATTTTGTAATAACAATACTCAACAGGTGCCAAGACCCTATTGTCTCCCTCACTTTATTTTCAGACTTGACCATTCATAGACAAATCTGTCCTGAATTCACCAATGCCCTAGTACAACAAATAAAATAAGATGTTCTGGAAATCCCTGGCCTTATATCACATCAGGGTCCATTCTCCTGCAGGGATCTAGTTTCTTCTGGCTATAATAATTGTGGACACAAGGCTAATCACATATATTAGGGTGTATAAAACAGGGAAGATGGACTTTATGCTGGGCTTAGATGTCACCAGCTCTCATCACTAGCAACACTCTTGCTGACACTGACCTCTTGTACCTTGGACTCTGCTTTTAGACATGCTTCTACTGTCTTAACTGTCTTAACTCTAATCCCAGGACTCTACTTCTTTCCTATCCTCTTTATGGTGTGTACAGGATGATACTAGCCATCTGAACTTTTGTCATATACCTTCTCAGGGAAAGATGATTATAGGATCTAAGCATGGCCATCTGATTCAATCTTCTCATTTTATTGATGAAGAAATTGAGGGACAGAGAGGTTATGTGATTTGCTCAAAGTCATCCCAAAATATATAGCAGAACTAGAATTAACACTCAGGTCCCCTGACTCCAAATCCAGAATGTTTCTATTGTTTCTTGCTGCCAGCACCTCAAAGAGGACTAGGATCTATAGGTACAAAAATGTACAACTGAACTCTTTGTTCTAGCCCAAACTGTAAGCCAAGGGGGTATCTATCAATTAGAGAAAGGCTGAAAGAATTCTGATTTATGAATGTAATTCCACAGTGACCTTTAGTTATTCACATTGATTTGTGACAAATGAATGGCACTTAAATGAGTGAGTGAATGAATGAATGAATGAATGGCATATAGTATTCTTAAGGATCTTCCTAGTAATTAATTTCTAGGTTCTGTCCTTTCCTGATTTAATATTTCTCATTTAGTGGCACAAGAGGACTTCTAGGAGGCTTGTACAAAGTTAAGCTGACTGATTCCTATGGATACTATTTTAAAAAGAGTCATAGAGAAACAAAACATTAAATGCAAAATTGGAATAATAAATGACATTCTAAAACTTAGTTCTGCTGGTGGTCAAGTATTTAAGGTATTTTGGTCTAGTGGAAAAATACTAGTCTTAAGAGCCTGATGATCTGACTTTGAGATTCAGCTTTTGTAATCTTTGTCATGGCTCTAAATCTCTTTGGTCTTCAGTTTCTGTACCTTTATTTTATTTTATTATTATTTTTTAACCCTTACCTTCCATCTTGGAGTCAATACTGTGTGTTGGCTCCAAGGCAGAAGAGTGGTAAAGATGGGCAATGGGGGTTAAGTGACTTGCCCAGGGTCACACAGCTAGGAAGTGTCTGAGGCCAGATTTGAACCTAGGACCTCCCATCTCTAGGTCTGGCTCTCAATCCACTGAGCTAAACAGCTGCCCCCCTCTGAGACTTTAAACAGGACAAATGATTCACCTTTTATAGGGCAAATGATACAGTACTCATCTCATGGAGCTATCAGGAGAATGAAAAATAACAATGTTTACAAAATGTTTTGTAGTCATCAAGCTCTGTACCAATGAGTTGCCATAATTATTGGGGTAGGGAGGGAGCTTCCATCACTAACCAGCTCCTGGATTTGATTGCCTATATAGTATGGAAAATGTTTGCTCATGTACACAGCATATGATTTTCACTAAAAGCATCTGCAGATGTTTTCCCGCGCCACACTCCTGGGCAAATGTGGGAGCCGTAGAAAGTCAGAGGAAGCATCTGGCAATAATTTGGGCATCCACATATTTGAGTAGGCCAGTCAAATGCAACCATATGGTGGTTTTTGTTTGGCTTTGTTTTCTCCCCAGTTACACTTGACAAAAGTGATTGCCTTAGGATAGAGGAATATGTTTTAGCCAAATGCTGGGTGTCCCCAAAGTCTTAGAGCTATTTCTAATGTTAGCTGTTAGCCTTTCAGACATACACTAAGTCTTTGGGACACCGTGTATGTTTTTATGAAGACTGCTCACATGTTACCAAGGGTATCTGCATTATTTCACCAAGCTGTGAGACAGTAACTGAGACCTTTCAGTGGAATTATTCTTCTAAATGTCAATATTTCAAGATGTTGCTCAAATATGATCTGGGCAGGTTGCACCTAATAGGTCCTTCTCCCCTAGCATAGACACATCCACACAGTTAACAAAATATAAACAATGGTATATATTTATTGATAAATAATACTAAAAATTTTGACTACAATTGAGAAGTTATGGCTCAGGGGAAAAAAAGAACAACAAAACAAGAACATGATGATCTACCAAATGACATCCTTGTGCAAGAGAATTTTAGCACTTATTCCAGAGCTGAAAATATAGTTACACAAATATTCATACAAAAAGAGATAGGAGGGGGCAGCTGGGTAGCTCAGTGGATTGAGAGTCAGGCCTAGAGACTGGAGGTCCTAGGTTCAAATCCAGCCTCAGACACTTCCCAGCTGTGTGACCCTGGGCAAGTCACTTGACCCCCATTGCCCACCCTTATCACTCTTCCACCTAGGAGCCAATACACAGAAGTTAAGGGTTTAAAAAAAGAGAGATAGGAGAAGATCCTACCACTACAAAATTTCACATTCAATTTTTTTAAAGGTGAAATACACTAAAGCTGACCCCAGGAAAAAGGATCTTGTAAATAGTAGGCTAAAGAAAAAGCAGTTCTCTCAAAGGACTAGTGGATTTAAAATTAATATTCAATATCTCCTAAATATAATATGTATAAAGGTTTATTAATATTTAACTAGAGAGCTAGAGAATACAAGGAATGTTCACCACTCAATCCATGTGGAAGAGTGAACATGGCAGAGTGAATCCAAACTATATAGACCATGTAATGACACACATATATGAAAGGCAAAAGGAATTGTGGGTAATACAGAAAACAAGTTTGGGTAATGCAGTTTTAGTATTAGTAACTTAGTTTTAGTAATGCAAAAGAATTCTAACTATACAGTTTCAAACCCCAATCTGTGCAGGTATCATCTACATAAGAGAGAAAGAAACAGATATAGAGAAAAAAAAATGATCCACTTCAAAAGGAGCTCCAATTCCCATTACCTGTCACTATTTCTACCTTTTTCCAGTCTGGCAAAAAATAAAAACAATGTTGTCTCTCTAAGGTCATATTTTCTATTGCCCTTAGCTCATTGCCTCTACCCCAAAGCCTTCAATTTCTGTCCTGAACCAGAATACTTCTTGGCATAAAGATCAACCAACTATACCTTTTAGGATAAATATCAACCCATTTCAGTTCAAAAGGCAAGTAATTTTCCATCTGTTCCCTCAGTTTCTCCATCAGCAAATTAAAGACATTAATAGTCCAAATGATCTTTAAGCTCCCCTTCATCTCTAAAACCTATGAATATGACATCTTAGATGCTAGAAAACTGACAACTATGTCACTGATTATTCCTTCTTAGAATATCATTGAAAGGTATAGGGAAATACAATGCTCCTGCCCTTCTTACTATGTTTTTATCTCCCTTCTTTCTGGGCTGGGACCAAAAAAGTTGACCTATTCTTGGAAGTTTAGCATCAGTTTGCAATTTCTGCACAAGTTTTCCTAAATCAAGCTTATTATATATCAGGTTAAGAAGAGGATGTCATTTTCCTGCCAGTGATAAGACTAGTTGAGACCCAAGATTCTGTCCCATTTAGAGAAAGTTATATCTTCAATCCAAGACCATTAAGAGAGTATCTTCATCCTAAGACTTTCATTCCACCATCCGATTAGCATGCCACTACACAACTGATGTGAACATGTGATTTATTAGTGGCCACATTAGATATCTAGACAATCAACCAACCAATCAACTAATATTTATCAAGTGCCTTCTATATGCCAGAGCTGTTACTAGCAAAGCTGGCACTTGTGGAAACCATCCCATATTCAAATTACTTTTGCAATTCATGTTGTGAAAACAATGCAAGAAGCAATTTTTAAACATTTATTAATATCCATTTTTAACATGGTTACATGATTCATGCTCCTCCTTTCCCATTCGCCCCCCGCACTCCCCCCACCCATGGCCGATGCACATTTCCACTAGTTTTGTCATGCGTCCTTGATCAAGACCTATTTCCAAATTGTTGGTAGTTGCATTGGTGTGGTAGTTTCGAGTCCACACCCTCAATCATGTCCACCCCGACCCATGCGTTCAAGCAGTTGTTTTTCTTATATGTTTCCTCTCCTGCAGTCCTTCCTCTGAATGTGGGGTAGCGTCTTTACCATAAATCCCTCAGAATTGTCCTGGGTCATTGTATTGCTGCTGGTACAGAGGTCCATTACATTCAATTTTACCACAGTGTATCAGTCTCTGTGTACAATGTTCTTCTGGCTCTGCTCCTTTCGCTCTGCATCTGTTCCTGGAGGTCCCTCCAGTTCGCCTGGAACTCCTCCAGTTTATTATTCCTTTTAGCACAATAGTATTCCATCACCCGCATATACCACAGTTTGTTCAGCCATTCCCCAATTGAAGGACATACCCTTTTCCAGTTTGTTGCCACCACAAAAAGCACAGCTATAAATATTTTCATACAAGTCTGTTTATCTATGATCTCTTTGGGGTACAAACCCAACAATGGTATGGCTGGATCAAAGGGCAGGCATTCTTTTATAGCCCTTTGAGGATGATTCCAAATTGTCAGCCAGAATAGCTGGATCAGTTCACAGCTCCACCAGCAATGTATTAATGTCCCAATTTTGCCACATCCCCTCCAACATTCATTACTCTCCCCTTCTGTCATTTTAGCCAATCTGCTAGGTGTGAGGTGGTACCTCAGAGTTGTTTTGATTTGCATTTCTCTATTTATTAGAGATTTGGAATACTTTCTCATGTGCTTATTGATACTTTTGATTTCTTTACCTGAAAATTGCCTATTCATGTCTCTTGCCCATTTATCAATTGGGGAATGGCTTGATTTTTTATACAATTACTTTAACTCCTTGTATATATGAGTAATTAGACCCCTGTCAGAGTTTTTTGTTATAAAGATTTTTTCCCAATTTGTTGTTTCCCTTCTGATTTTGACTACATTGTTTTTGTTTGTACAAAAACTTTTTAGTTTAATATAATCAAAACCATTTAATTTACATTTTGTAATGTTCTCTAACTCTTGCTTGGTTTTAAAGTCTTTCCTTTCCCACAGATCTGACAAGTATACTATTCTGTGTTCACTTAACTTGTTTATAGTTTCCCTCTTTATATTCAAGTTGTTCACACATTCTGAATTTATCTTTGTGTAGGGTGTGAGATGTTGATCTAGACCTAATCTCTCCCATATTGTTTTCCAAATTTCCCAGCAGTTTTTGTCAAATAGTGGATTCATGTCCCCAAAGTTGGGCTCTTTGGGTTTATCATACACTGTCTTGCTGACATCACTTACCCCAAGTCTATTCCATTGATCCTCCTCTCTGTCTCTTACCCAGTACTATATTGTTTTGATGACTGCTGCTTTATAGTATAGTTTAATATCTGGTACTGCTAGGCCCCCTTCCTTCACATTTTTTTTCATTATTTCCCTTGAAATTCTTGATCTTTTGTTATTCCAAATAAATTTGTTATAGTTTTTTCTAATTCAGTAAGGAAGTTTTTTGATTGCTTGATAGGTATGGCGCTAAATAGGTAAATTAATTTGGGTAGAATTGTCATTTTTATTATGTTAGCTCGTCCTACCCATGAGCAATCAATGGCTTTCCAATTGTTTAGATCCAGTTTTATTTGTTTGGAAAGTGTTTTGTAGTTCTTTTCATATAATTGCTGTGTTTGTTTTGGTAGATAGATTCCTAAGTATTTTATATTGTCTAGGGTGATTTTAAATGGTGTTTCTCTTTCTGCTTCTTGCTGCTCTAGTGTGTTGGAAATGTATAGAAATGCTGATGATTTATGTGCATTTATTTTGAATCCTGCAACTTTGCTAAAGTGGTGGATTATTTCTACAAGCTTCTTAGTTGATTCTCTAGGATTTTTTAAGTAGACCATCATATCATCTGCAAAGAGTGATAGCTTAGTCTCCTCCTTGCCTTTTTTGATACCTGTTGATATGGTAAATTATGTGGATGGTTTTCCTAATGTTGAACCAACCTTGCATTCCTGGTATAAATCCCACCTGATCATGGTGGATGATCTTCTTAATTACTTGCTGGAGTCTCTTTGGTAGTATACTATTTAAGATTTTTGCATCTATGTTCATTAGGGAGATTGGTTTGTAGTTTTCTTTCTCTGTTTTTGATCTCCCTGGCTTTGGAATCAGTATGATATTTGTGTCATGAAAGGAATTTGGTAGGACTCCTTCTTTGCTTATCATATCAAATAATTTGTATAGTATTGGGATTATTTGCTCTTTGAATGTCTGATAGAATTCACTTGTGAATCCATCAGGCCCTGGTGATTTTTTCTTAGGGAATTCTTTGATGGCTTATTCAATTTCTTTTTCTGATACGGGATTATTTAGGTATTCTATTTCTTCTGCTGTTAATCTAGGCAGTTTATAGTTTTGTAAATATTCGTCCATATCACCTAAATTGTTATATTTATTGTCATATAATTAGGCAAAATAGTTTTTAATGATTGCCTTAATTTCCCCTTCATTAGAGGTGAGGTCTCCCTTTTCATCTTTGATACTGTCAATTTGGTTTTCTTCTTTCCTTTTTTTTATTAGATTGACCAGTACTTTGTCTATTTTATCTGTTTTTTCAAAGTACCAGCTTCTAGTCTTATTTATTAATTCAATAGTTCTTTGACTTTCGATTTTATTAATTTCTCCCTTGATTTTTAGTATTTCTAATTTAGTTTTCATCTGGGGATTTTTAATTTGCTCGCTTTCTAATTTTTTGAGTTGCATGCCCAATTCATTGATCTCTGCCCTCCTTAATTTGTTAATATATGCACTCAAGGATATAAATTTTCCCCTGAGTACTGCCTTGGCTGCATCCCACAGAGTTTGGTAGGATGTCTCATCATTGTCATTTTCTTCAATGAAATTATTGATTGTTTCTATGATTCCTTCTTTGACAAATTGGTTTTGGAGAATCATATTATTTAATTTCCAATTAGTTTTTGATTTTTCTGTCCAGGTGCCCTTACTAATTATTATTTTTATTGCTTTATGATCTGAGAAGGTTACATTTATTATTTCTGCTCTTTTGCATTTGTTTGCAATGATTCTATGCCCTATAACATGGTAAATCTTTGTGAATTTGCCATGTGCAGCTGAAAAGAAGGTGTATTCCTTTTTGTCCCTATTCATTTTCCTCCACATATCAATTAGATCTAATTTTTCTAGGACTTCATTCATCTCTCTTACCTCTTTCTTATTTATTATTTGATTTGATTTATCTAGATCTGAAAGAGGAATATTTAGATCTCCCACTAGTATGGTTTTACTATCTATTTCCTTCTTGAGCCCTGCCAGTTTCTCCTTTATCAATTTGGGTGCTATGCTACTTGGTGCATACATATTGAGCAGTGTTATTTCCTCATTGTTTATACTGCCTTTAATCAGGATGTAATGACCTTCCCTGTCTTTTTTGATCATATTTATTTTTACTTTGGCTTTGTCAGAAATCATAATAGCCACTCCTGCCTTCTTTTTCTCATTTGATGCCCAAAAGATTTTGCTCAAGCCCTGAACCTTAAACTTGTGTATGTCCACCCGCCTCATATGTGTTTCTTGTAAACAACATATGGTAGGATTTTGGTTTCTAATCCACTCTGCTATTTGCTTCTGTTTTATGAGTGAGTTCATCCCATTCACATTCAGAGTTATAATCATCAGTTGTGCATTTGCTGACATTTTCATATCCTCCCCTATTCCTACCCCCTTTTTCTTATCCTATTTCTTTTTAAAACAGTGGTTTGCTATTGAGCCTCTATCCCTTATCCCCTCCCTTGATTAACTTCCCTTTCTACCCCTCCCTTATTTTTCCCCCACTTTTTGTTTTTAAAGGCCTTATGAATTCCCTCCCCCTTCTTCTCCCCTCCCTTTTTTTTGACCTCCTCATTCCCCTGCTCCCCTTGGTTTATCCCTTCTGACTTTCTCAGAATGGTTAGATAAGAGTTTTATGTCCCAATGGATAGTATAGCTACTCTTCCCTCTCCGGGTTGATTACATTGAGAGTAAGGTTTGATTATTACCTCTTAATGCTCTCTTCTTCTCCTTCTTATAATAGTATTTATCCCTTTTCCTTCCCATGCCCTCTTTGTGTGTAATAGAATATCCTATTTTTCTTATTCACTCAAGTTTCTTTTGGTGTCCCCTGTTATTCACTCCCTCTTTCCCATCCCCCATGTCATCTTAGATTATTTAGTGTTCCACCATCACCCTGTGAATTATTCTTCTGATTACTATAATAATGAATACTATAATAGTGAATAGAGTTCACTACAGAGAATTATACATAACATTTCTCTACATAGGAATACAGATAATTAGATCTCACTGAGGCCCTTAAAAAGGCAAATTTAAAAATTATAAGTTTTCTTTCTTTCCCCTCTGTACCTTATTAACCTTTTCATGTTTCTCTCGATTTTTGTGGTTGGATATCAAACTTTCCATTTAGCCCTGGTCTTTTCTGTGCAAATACCTGGAATTCTTCAATTTTGTTGAATGCCCATACTTTCCTCTGGAAATATATAGTCAATTTTGATGGGTAGTTGATCCGTGGTTGCAGGCCTAGCTCTCTTGCCTTTCTGAATATTGTATTCCAAGCCTTGTGATCTTTTAGCGTGAAGGCTGCCAGATCCTGTGTGATCCTGATTGGTGCTCCTTGATATTTGAATTGTCTCTTTCTGGCTTCTTGTAAGATTTTTTCTTTTGCTTGGAAACTCTTGAATTTGGCAATTATATTTCTGGACGTTTTCTTATCTGGATCGAATGTCGCAGGTGTTCTATGGATCCTTTTAATGTCTATATTGCCCTCTTGTTGTAGGACTTCAGGGCAATTTTGCTGAATAATTTCTGTTAGTATGGAGTCCAGGTTTCTATTAATTTATGGTTTTTCTGGAAGACCAATTATTCTCAAATTGTCTCTTCTAGACCGGTTTTCTTGGTCTGTCATTCTCTCATTGAGATATTTCATGTTTCCTTCTATTTTTTCAGTCTTTTGACTTTGTTTTATTTGTTCTTGTTGTCTTGAGAGATCATTAGCTCCTAATTGCTCAATTCTAGCCTTTAGGGACTGGTTTTTGGCTATAATCTTTCGGTTTTCGGCTATGATCTTTTGGTTTTCGGCTATACTCTTCTGGTTTTCGGCTATAATCTTCTGGTATTCCTTTTCAATCAGGTCATTTTTGGTGTTCAATTTGCTTATCAGTTCATTTGGTTTCTGAGCCTCACTTTCCAATTGCAAGATTCTACCTTTTAAACTGTTATTTTCTTGCCAGATCTCTTCCATTTTCCTCAAAATCTCAGTTTTGAACTCTTCCATAGCTTGTGAGGAGTTTTCCTTATTTGAGGAGGGTCCGGATGCTTGTTTGTTCTCCTCCTCTGTTTGCTGGATTGTCTGGATTTTCTCTGTGTAAAAGTTGTCAAGTGTTAAAGACTTCTTTTTCTTGTTGTTAATCTTTTTCTTCTGAACTTCCTGAGACTGGGTAGCCATCGTTAGCCAAGCATCTTCTCAGGTTTATCCTCAAGCTCAGGGTCTGTCTGTGGTCTTTTGGCTCCTGAGGTCTGAGTTCTGGTTTTTTCCAAGGTCAATCCCCCTGGTGGACCCCCTTGCTTGATCGTCTGCTGGAGGTTTCTTTACAAGTCTCAGGGCTCTGCTTCCACAGTTGTATACCCGTCTGCACTGGTTCCCCACTCAGGGTTTCAGAGCTTTAGCTCTTGGCTGTGTCTGCCTCCACCCACGCCTCCTCCTGTGCCAGCGCTCTGAACCCGTGCTCTGAGCCCTGTGTCCGCTTTCTGCGTCTTGCTCCCGTGCTCTGGGTTTATGTGTGTTCTTTAGCTTTTTGGGGTCCTAAATCTTGCTGCTCTCAGGATCAGGCCACGGAGCTGCCAGTGACTCTATGGGTGCCCCAAACTTGTTCTATTTCTTTTTAGCTGGCTTTGGCGCTATAGGTGTTGTGTGTGGAGGGGTGGGGTGGGGTGGTTGCTCAGCCCGCGATTTAGTGAGAGCTGTTTCACCCCTTTATAGCATGGAAATGCCCCGATTCCACGTACCTTCCATGCTGTGCCCTGTTGTGGGGTTCCTCCATTTGTCTAGACTTGTTTTTATGTCCCCTTGAGGAGTTTTGTGTGTTTTGGTCAGGAGTTAAGAGTTGCTTCTTACTCTGCCGCCATCTTAACCCGGAACCTCCAAGAAGCAATTTTTTAAGTAAACAACTCAATAAACATTTATTAACCTACTACAGGCCATCACTGTTCTGAGCACATGCAAGAAGCAATTTTGACAGACTTGAGTTGAATGGGAAGAGAAACTAGGTATCAGAGTGGCATAGGGAGAAAAGTAAAAAAGGTAGAAGAGAGATGGAGGTGTAGAGCAATAGCAATATTGTCTGATCAACTGTGAATGATTTTTTTGTTGGCAATGCAAGGATCTGGGACAAATCCAAAAGACTTATTAGAAAAAAAGGCTATCCACTGTCACAGAAGAAACTAGTGGAGTCTAAATGCAGATTAAAGGATACCATTCTTCACTTTATTTCTTTCATGAAGTTTTCTCTAGTATAAGCAATGTGTATCTTCTGGTACAACATGAAGAACATGAAACTTTATATTGCCTGATAGCCAATATACAACTTATATCATATTATCTTCTATCTTGGGAAGGAAGGAAGGGAGAGAACATGGATTGCAAAAATATCATAAAATGATTTATGATCTGGAAAAATATATAAAAGGATACATGAAAAAGAAAATGATTAATTATCAAATCAAATCTGGAGAATTAAGTCCCGTGCCCTTTCTACTCAACCACAGTGTATAGAAGTGAAAATATCAGAGGTATTTGCCACTCTTACATGAGGGAAACAAGACTGCCTTTGAAGGACAAGAGAGAGAAAGGTTCACCTAGAAAATGGAAAAAGAGAACCCCTGGGTGTAGGAAAAGGAATCTTGGGAAATACCAAGTTGGAAATTTCCTTACAGCCCAGAGAGAGGGAAGGAGTAAGTTGATGGTACTATATGTTCGCCAGAGGTCTGAAACCAGAACTCCCTTGTCTTCCCTACTCTTGTGCCAGTGTTTGAGGAAAATTGAAAAGGAGAGTATCCAAAGAACTTTTCTCAGACTAATAATATCAAAATCTCGTGTTCTACCCTACTTCTATTTTTCTGATGGATAATCTGTTAGATTTTTGCTCCCTCTAAATTTTGGCAGCCTAGAACAAAGCATTTCTCTTCCTCCTTTAGTTACAGCTTTGACATCAACTTTCTTTATATCATACATTAAAGTGAAAATTGACCTTAGAATACATCAGGTTCAATACTTTTATTTCATATATGAGGAAATAGGTAAGGGATCTAACCAATGTCAAATCATGAGTCAATGGCAGCAGTAGATCTAGCATCCATACATGCAGTTGGCTTTTTCTCATAGTTTTAGATGTTAATCCATACTTCATCCATTGAGAAAATTGTGTCCATTGACTAAAAATTAAATTCCACAGTTGGCTTATCCCATGTGCCATTATGCATTTCCATTAAAGTTTGTTTACTTGTGTCATATCATCTCTAATTAATATAACAAAACCCTTTAGACACAACTTTGTCATAAAAATATTTTAATTGTTGTTTTTCAGGTTAGCTACTCATTGTTAGATTGATAATGTAAATAGCAGCAATATTTGAAGGGGGTCCATTAGTTACATGTATCTAAAACCTATGATTTAATCATTCAGAGGAAAAAGGGCATTTGATTTCCTAGGATTAGAAGATAGCTTGGTTGAGTATTAGTCAGGCTCTCCAAAAGTCTTCCTAGTAAAGTCCTCCACTATTACATGGATACTGGCCAAGGCTATTCCAAGGATGTTAGACTTAAAGGTGTTGGCAAATTCTATCAAAATAGAAGGGTTTTGTTTCTAATAGATGAGTCAAAGAATTTAAACAGCTCTCTGAAAAATAGTTATAAATTGTTAGCTATATGAAATGTAGATACAAATCACTGAAAGTAGGAAAAATGCAAATTGGAATAATTCTGAAAAGAATTTTTAAAAATGGGCAAAGATTATTAAAATATGAGTATATCAATGTTCTTAATGACTAAGAAATGATCCCCAAAATATGGAAATTTGGAATTCCATAAAGAAAGTAACTAAAATATTCATAACTTTTGACCTAGATATCCTACTGTTAGGCAAAAAATACTCCAAGGAGGTCACTGACAAAAAAAAAATTTAAAAGAAGGCCTATATACATACCAAAATATTGATAGTAGCGCTTTAGAAAACAAAGGAGATGACCTTCAACTGGGGAAAGTTATGGCATCTGAATATAATAGAATGTTATTTGTCATCAAAAAAGATTAATGAAGTGAGTGCCAAGAAGTATGAGAAGCTTTACATGAACTGAGGAAAAGATGAGTAAAAAGAACAAGGAGATCAATATACAGAATGACTACAATAAGAGTCGGTTTCATTGTCACCAAACAATATCATGAGATGTGGCTTATCTTGGACTCTAATGTATATTCCCATTCTTTGGATATGACTGCAAAATTTCCCTCCATATCTTTACCTTTGCATAAAGTCATACTTCCTACTAGAAATAATAGAAAATTATCACCAATAACTTAAGAGTATATTTTCAAAACACTTAAAATTGACAAAACACTATTAACAACAATCTCACTAACTCAAATTTACCTATAAAAACAGAAAACTCAGAAAGATTGTGACTTGCTCACAGTAGCAGGTGTCAGGGAAAGCTCTCTAGTCCAGGTCCCCTGCTCCTATGCCAGTAACTCTTTCTAATATATGCCACTGTCGCACTTATCTCCACATGCTATGCATTAACTCCTTAAAATTGACTGATTCACCCTCAGGACAGACTTGACTTTTCTCTGTTGGTGTTTTTGGTCCTTGACAAACAATTTAACCACAGTGCTCCTACCACCCTCTAGCTGGGCCCTCACATGGTCTAAATTGGAATTCTACTCAAGGTGTTGGCTGAGATTAAAAGGGAGACTTAGTTAAGGAGAACAAGAGGATTGGGTAGAGGCAAATGCCCTGAGTAAGAGGCAAATGTCATAGTTATCCATTTCCCTAAACTCATTTTATCAATCTCTTCAGTAAAGTATAGTCTCCACTAATAGACGTGGTTTAATGGCTCCCCCCATCTCCATGTCAAATTTCATATGCAGATTCTCAGAAGTGCTGAATATAATACATTGCAAAGAAATTTGGGGCAAATCTTTGAAGACAAAACATATGATGGAATGATGTGGTGTGATGCTGTCCCAAAGGCATTCTGAAAAGAACAACACAGTGGGAAATCCTCAAAAGAAAACAATATGATGCTGTGCAAAGATGGCTGCATTTGGAATGAAAGGACCACACTTATATATCAGCTGATTAACCTATAATTTGTTTGACTTTGGATGAGTAGTATAACAATGAGCCTCATTTCCTTTCCTTGTGAAATGGGGGTGACTTCTTAGGGGACCTCTAAGATACAGCTCCAAATAGAGGATGCTTAAAAATCATTACGTGGAGGATTAGTTGGTTCAGTGCCAATGAACTAAATTGGTGAAGGTATTCCATGTTGAAATTAGCAATATAGCATGTCAAGATGTTAGGAGTTTGAGATGATGCAGGGATGACAGGGGAAGAGAGGCATACATGTTACTCCTTTGTTAGCATGTCTGAGGGGGTTGCCAGGGGTCACTGAGTGATCACAGCTTTTTAAGGAAGGTTTTTAAAGCCATCTAGAAGTAGATGCCAGGGAGGTAGTGCCTATGGCATTGAAGTGTTTGGAAAGGAGTCCAATCACATGGTATATGAGAGGATGGAAGAAGGGACAATCGCTGAATGTAGTGCTTGGAAACCGTGATGATGTATTTGGGGATCTTCTATGAGAACAGACAGGGAGTCTGGAAGTATGAATGCTGAGGACATGAACTGATGGAGATGTTGTAGCATTCATTCCCCTCTGGGCTCTACTCCTTATTTTCTGGATTTTCTTTACTATGCATGCCCCATTGTGGATACCATCCTGCACCCCACTCCCCAAGCTTCCTTTGATATATTCCATATTTCATCTTCCATAAGAATGTAATATCATGAAGGCAGTGACTATATTTCTACTTTTGTTTTTATTCCTAGAATTTAGCACAGTGACTGGAACATAATAAATTTTTGTTGACTTGACAATAACCGAGAGTAGAGTGCACTTGTGACCTAATAACTAGTTCTTCTCTCTCCTATTATCTCTGATATTTCCAGCATATATAAATATGGAGAATACAACAATGAAAGTTGAAAGATTCGAGTCTTTACAAATGCAATCTATTTAAACCAGGCTCTTAACTTCCACTACTGAAGGAAAATGCCTGGTGAAAAGAGACCAGATCAGCAAAAACATGAAGTGAACATTGGTCCCCTTTTATGTCTCCCAAAATGTTAGGCAGGTTAATATGATGGAAAGAATGTTAGATTCAGAGTCAGAAGACCTGAGTGTCAGTTTTAGTTCTGTTATTTGTTATTTAGGTGACTATAGAAACACCAATGTATCTAATCTCTTCAGTTTCCTCATTTGTAAAATAAAAAAAAACTGGACAGGACAATATGTAAGGTCTCTTCCAGCTCTGATGCTGAAGATTATGTAATATCAGGAGGAGAACATAATTGTTACCATCTTCACTTTCTAGGCAAAAAAATAAGAGTATTGTTCTGGTACCTCATCACTGGCCAGAAATGAAACTAGAACTCCTTCTTGAAGTTGTGTTAGTCCATTGAGGTCACAACTTTTTTTTCTAATTTAGATCTAAAGATAAAGATATCAAAGCCCTTCATGGTTTGGATACTGATTCATAAATGAGTCCATTATTTGTTTAGCATAATAACCCAATGGAAGACATGGTGGGTCTGGGCAGTTGTTAAACATAAATTTTTTTCTATTTTTTATTTTTATATTGAATATTTTCACATAGTTACATATTTCATGTTCTTTACCCCTCCCCCAAGCTCCCCTAATCCCCCTTAGCCAACGTACGATTCCATTGGGTATAATAATAAAATTTAATGACAAGTTTAATTTCAAAGTTATCAAGGAAAATTCTGCAATTGACACTGCAAGATTTTCTATTAAAATCATTTTCTGGTCCAGAATTCAGACATCAGGACCAAGAACAACCCTCATATAGGTGCTACCTGCTGCCAGTAGCTTATTTTATAACACTATAGGTAGAGAAGAGATGAAGTTACAAAATACAGACTGACTGAGGATGTTTTAGCAAAAACTATTCCTCAAGATTCCCAGAGATGTCATGTGTTCCCACCAACAAGGCAGTGACTTCAAATGGAAATTTTATTTTTTTCAAATCAAGTACATCAGAGAGATGAAGCATGAGGATATGAATAGAGAGCACTGATCTCAAAAGCAAGATGACTGGGTCCAATTTCTATACTTTATGCATAATAGCTGTCTGTATAACACTGATTAAATCATTTAACTTTTTAGTATTTTAGGAACCTCTCTTGCACTTTAAGTTTTAGTGAAGGTGATGACCTGCCTCATTAGAAAGAATTTTTTGTTTTGTTTTGTTTTTGGCTTTTATCTGGAAATTCCCTACATTTGTGAAATTCTAGGTTAAATCTTTAGTTCTCTTCATTATGGAAATTAAATGATCTGACCAAGATCCAAATCCAAGATTGAAACTATCATGCTGACA
Organism: Gracilinanus agilis; assembly: GCF_016433145.1. NCBI lineage: Eukaryota > Metazoa > Chordata > Mammalia > Didelphimorphia > Didelphidae > Gracilinanus > Gracilinanus agilis. The sequence goes on from NC_058135.1 coordinate 204,838,638, forward strand.
CTAGTTTGCTGTCTTTTTGTCAATGTTTGCTAAAATGGCCATTCCTGGCTTGTAGTCACTGAATGTGCATTGGCTGAATTGCTCCCTCATTCCCCTGTCATCAGGGCAGCTAGGTGGTAGGGTGGAGACAACACCAGGCGGAGATTCAGGAAGATGTCAGTTCAAACCTGGCCTCAATCACTTACTAGCTCAGTGATCCTGGACAGATCACTTAACACTGTTTGCCTCATTTCCATATCTTGAAAATGAGCTGGAGAAGGAAATTGCAAACCAATGCAGTATCTTGGCCAAGAAAATACCAGTAGGGTCCATGGAGAGTCAAACATAACTGAAAATGACCAAAATGAAATCCCTGTTATCATCCTTGAGAGAAAGTCGCTAAGTGGTAGTGAACACAGATATTTGGCCACTCCATTTAGATGTGTTAATACTATTGTCACATAATGCAGGATCCTGGAGTGGAGGTTAGGAGACCTGCCTCCTCCCAGGTCCATGTGATGAATACATATGGAATCAGAAAAACCCTATATGCATAATGATTTAATAGCAATAAAAACACAAACTTTTAATGCCTCCCATTAAAAACTTTCAAAGTATTTTCCCATATAAGATTTCATTTTTGTCCTTATATCATCCCTGTGAAGGAGACAAGCCCTTGCTCAAGATTATAGTGCTACAGCTTGGATGAGAAGACATTTCTTATTCTAGAAGACTGCAAACGTTATTTTAGCATCCAAGAAAGTGATCTACAAACCCCCTTCTTTCTCTTCTCTGTTATCATTCCACAAGGAATAAGAAGTGGTGTGGGATGGTGAGAAGATTCTGGATGGGGGGGGGGGGGAGGTAGGAGACCTGAGTCCTGTTTCTGTTTTTGTCACTAGCTTGTGTCAAAGGACAAGTCATTTAACTTATTTGGACTTCAGTTCTCTCTTCTGTAAAATAAGTGGATGGAATTGAAATCAGAATAGGCTTCCTAGGACAGAAAATTCTCCATTGCTAGAGTTCTTACAGGGAAGGCTGGAGGAATGCTTGTGGATATTGTATGGAGGATTTCTGGGTGAACACTAATTGGACCAGACAACCTCTTGGGGTCTTCTGGGATTGTCGTGTGTGTGTGTGTGTGTGTGTGTGTGTGTGTGTGTGTGTGTGTGTGTATGCAACGTGATGATTTCTAAGGCTCCTACCTTCCATATCTGGTATTCTATAAGTTTATAGTCTGTGAAATGTCTTTGGAGAATAAAAAAGACACACTTCATTTACACAGAAACTTCTCTCCATCCTTCTCTTCCTCCACTAAGGACTGGCTTTCTAAGAACTCCTAAGAACAGAGAAATATGTTTTGGTCTCACATAAAATGTTTCCCACAACTGTCCACTAGCTCTTGATTTTTCAGGGCTCTCTCCGCTCTGATTATATGAAGAAGGTTATTGTCTTTAATGCCTCTTTTTCACACCTGCCAATCTCCTTTTTATCCAGTAGCATATGAAGCAGGTTTAGGGCTATCTTCAAGAACTAGCAGCTCTGCTTTAGGTATGCAGGTGTGGGGTGGAGCAATATCAGGGGAAAGGTGGTAAGTTTTTGAAACCTTGGAACCCGAATCCTTGAATAAGGAAAGATGCTTCTGCTTCTGGAGACCACAAGTTGCAAAGGAGTTTGGACCCTCACTCATGCTTTGCTAATGCATCTCACATTGTCTTCCTAGCAATAATAATACAATGTCCTCATAATTTCTTGTTTCAATGAAGCTAGGTTGTGTAGTGAGAAAAGTGGAAATAATTTTAATCTCTTCTCCAACTTGTTTGGCATTTTAAATCTGGGGAATTCTAGGAGATCAGAAGGCAGTCATTGAAGAATTGTTTTCTGTGGTCAGAATTAAGTAGCTCTCCTCTCTGGGGATGAGTGGAGGGGAGGGGAGTAAATGAGAGGATGGGGTAGTAAGAGGAGGGGGGGATGGAGGGATGCAAGAATAATTCAGTCTTGGCTATAAAAAGAGTGGCCTTTGGGTATATTCTTTAACTATTTTATTTTAAAAATTACCAAGGTATTTGTAATACACCTGCAAAAGTTTACAGATTTTTTTACCAATTACATGTAATAACAAATTTCCACATGAGTTTTCTGAAGTTATGTGATCCAAATTATCTCCCTCTCTCCTTCCCTCCCCCTTCCCAGAGCTGGCAAGAAATTCGATCTGGGTCACTTACAAAAAATGGACAATATGGAAATATGTTTTGAATGATAATACATGTATAACCCAGTTTACAGATTTCAAAAATAAATAGCTATTTTGCAGTTTCAATGTGTTTATTCTTGTCTCCACAGAATGACTTTTTTTCTCTGACAAAATGACAGAAAATCCTAAGTCACAGAGCTGACCAAGAATTGAATTGTGGTTGGGTTAGAGGATCAAGTTTGTTCTAGCTATGAAGAGGAGAATCAGCAGAGCTGAGGAAAACTTTCAAGGTCTGAAAATTGCCATGTAGATGCTGTGGAGGGCTGTAATCAGAGTATTGAGTGCTAAGAGACTACTTAAACTTTGTTCTGTTTTCTCTAGTTTCTGGAGAGATGTAGAAAGCTTCTTCTGCCTGTGTTGGAAGAAGAGAGAGGGAATATATGTTTTAAAAAATGGTTGCTGAGAATGTTTCCACCTTTTCCTTAGTAGAAATAGCATTACTTCTGGAGTTAGAGCAACATGGATTGAAATTTTGTCTCTGATATAAGTTATGATATGTGTGACCTTTAGAAAATCACTTAACCTTCACACCCTCAGCTTCTTCAACAGTATAATTAGGCAGTAAGGCTAAATGACTTCTGAGGTCTCTTTAATCTGCATCTTTGATCCTACAATTCTGTTTCAATTAAATGTTTTTGTTATTCTAAGTTGTTGCTTCTCTGGGTTTCTGTTAGCATCCTAATAACTGCATATGTAGACCCAAGTTGATTTTAGAGGCCCCCAGTTTCATACTGTGGGAAAGGGCACTGCCCCCCCCACTCTCTATACACCTGCAACAAACTAATCCAAGTCCCTGAGGGGTCAGGGATTCCCTACTGATGACATATATTGTAATTAATTTTGATTTTTTGTTAATCATATATTTCCCCAAAAATGGTGGAGAAGATTATGAAGATCATGACAAAATGATAAAAATGTAGCAGAAAGGTCAATAGCTGTGTCATAAATTTCTTTTGTATATTTCTTGACACTTGACACAGTGCTGGGCTCAGGGAATTCTTCTAAAATAGAATTGGAAAAATAGAGTTGAATTTGTTTCCATAGTAATTCTCTAATGCATACTTGGTATGGAAAGGCAGTGTTGTATAAAGAAAAAGAATCTTTGAATATGGAGATAGAAGAATTTGACAAAGGTCTGGTTCTTGGCTTTACTAGCTATGTAAAACTGGACTAGTCACTAAATATATGTAGGCTTCCATTTCCATATTATTTGTAATCTAGAGATGATTATGACTTCCCTGACTCAGAGGCTTGCTGTGAGAAACAAGTAAGGTAATGTGCCTACTTTATAACTGCTCTCTTTATTGAAAGGATTGTCTAGGAAATATCAGAATTTGAAGAGAAATGATTAAGGTTCACAGATTTAGAACAAGGAAGGTCCTTAGAAGCCCTCTAGTCCAACAACTTCATTTCATAATTAACACTCTTTTGGGTTACCTTCCTACCCCCAACTCACACTGATAAGTTAAATCTAGTCCAAGTTTTGTTTATTCTATCAGTAAACATTTTTGTACAACTATATAACTTATAAAATTATAGCTCGCAAGCCCCCACCAATGTGTTTATCTTTTAGTAACCAGAAAATCCAATTAGCTCAAAGCTAATGTATTAACAAGAATAGAGAAGATTTATAATAGAACAATCCTCCTGTTAATTTCAAATACTTTCTCCCACAAATGCACACCATTAATATCAAAAAACAATATGAGGACACAACACACAGTGAAATTCTGAATAGCTAGCTTACATCTTTGACACTGCAAAGTTTCTGACATTCTCTTGTAATGTCTCCTTAAACTATTCCTCATCAAATAAGATATCTTTGTTAAGTAAATTTCTCTGCAGGACTCTGTCCTCTGGCTCCAGATACAGCCTCCTACTGTGCTGGATATTTCCCTTCTATAATATTGTGTAATTGAGTAATATTATAATACTTTGCATATTAATATTAAATATTAAATGCTTACATTAAATATTAAATACTTACAATAGCAGAGATCCAGTGTCTGTGCTAAGCTGGGAATCCAAATACAAAAATGAAGACAGTCCCTGCCCTCAGAGGGATCCCATTTTAATAAGGGAGAAAACATGAAAAAAGCAATGGCCATGGAGGAAATATTTGGTCTGGAAAATTACAGGCCATTCAGGAACAATGGCAGACTAGATTTGATGATGCTTCATAAGGGATCAGAGGGTTTAGATGGGGAGACACGTTAGAGAAATTTTAGTCTACCTTCTTTTAATATATATTAACATATATTAATATATATTAATAATAAAATATAATTATTTTAATCTCTCTCTCTCTATTTATCTATCTGTCTGTCTGTCTATCTATAAATATATATGAAGAAACAAGTGCAGAGGGGAAATGAGTTGCTCAACTCAAAGTTGCATAGGTACTTACTGGAAGACCAGGGATTTGAACTCATATCTTTTGACTATAAATCCAATACTCTTTCTATCACAGAGCTATTCCTATGGAAATTCTTTCATATTCCAAGATAAAAAATTCAAAGGAAATCTGGCAGGGAAGAGATGCTGATCAGAGCTTGGGGAAGATGAAAAGTTCCTGAATTCATAGTACTTTACATTTCTATCTTTCTCTTTGGGGTGGGTGACTCAAAAGCATTTGACTCACACTCACAAGCATATTTAAATGAATAAGTGAGTTGGTATCTGAGTGGGTGATAAAGATCTATTTTACTTTTTCTGTAAAAAAAATCCAAATTCAAATGAAGCAAACTTTATTAGGCATTAACAAAGGCATGTTACTGGGCATTAAGGTATGTTATGAGGAAATTAGGGTTTTAAGTTTAGGTAACAGCCAGAGCTGTCAGGCAAGACCTGAAGGTTCCATGTATGGAACAGTAGTAAGAGAAGGTGGCTTTTCCTGAGTGACTCTGGTGACTAATAGCAGTTAGGGTGCTTGTCTTAACTCTCTGAGTGAAGAGTTGGAAAAGTGGTTTGTCTCTAGTAAGAAACCATCTGTCCAGTGAGGAAGCTCAGGTTGAGCACTGAATTTGATTCTGCATGGTGGACATGCAAACTAGTTCATCTCCCTGACTTCATAACCCTTTGGATTTAATGGCTGTGATGCCTGAGGTCCTGCAGAGCTGAGATCATGGGTGGAGCTAAAGAGGACTCAACAGTGAGAAATCCTTTACCCCTTCTGACCAGCCAGGCTTGTCCTGACAGCCTGAGTTAGTGTTAGAGTAGAGTGTCCCACTTACCAGCCCCTTCTCTTACCACTGTTCCATACTTGGAACCTTCAGATCTTGCCTGACAGCTCTGGCTGCTACCTAACCTTAAAATCCTAATTTCCTCATAACAGGTAGAAGTACAAAATCACAAGATTTTGTTAGTATAGGGAAATGCTGGTGTGAGGAATCTCTCCACCTATTCAGGATACAAATCTTTTATGACATAGTAATTAAATCCCTCATGTATTAGCTGTGTGATCCTGGGAAAGTCATTTTCCTTCTTTGGGCTTCAGTTTCCTTATCTGTAAAATGAGGAAGTGAATGATTTCCAAGTTCCCTTTAAGTTTTAAATCTATGAAACACAGAGAGTTTAGTTTCATGCAGATAGTAAATGTCAGAAATGGGATTTGCATCCAGATCTCCTTGACTTTAAGTACTGCATGTTCTCCATTATACTACATTCTGGTCCTATGATAGTAGTTAAGATTTAAATTGTGCTTTGAGATTTGCATAGCCCTTTAAAATATCATATTTTATCTTCCATTCAACCCTGGCAATTAGGTTCTTTTATTATCTCCATTTTAAAGATGAAGAACCTAAGGTGGAAAAAGGTTAGGTAACACACCTTGAATCACAAAGCCAGTGTCAGAGACAGAATTTGAACTGAGATCTTCATGACTGAAACCCCTGTTCTCTATCCACTGTGGCACCTAGATGCTTAAGATTGCAGCAAAGGAGGGGCAAGGCAAGACATTATGTACAAATTGTTATGCTATAAAAGCAAATATAATTTTATTAGGGAGGAGAAAAAACAGGTGCTAGGAGAGCACTGAGAAAGGAAGGAAAGATCAATTTCAATCACATCTCTGCTTATGTCTCAATGAACCAGGATCCTGCCAAGTAGAATTATTAATAGTGGTTATAAGAAAAAGTAGGAGACTTTCAATGAGTCATAGAGCCTTTTAGGAAAGGCTGAAGACCAAACAGAGATTTTAGGGAACTCATATTTCATATCCATGCCCCAATGGATTGCCAGTAATTCTCAGGCAATTTAAAATTATTTTCATAAGCTTTATTTCTCTACAGTCTATAAAAATGGTCCTCTTTCCTTTGTCTAATATCCTTATTGGAATTGATTTATGTCAGGCCAAATTAGGCTGAGTTGGCAAATGGATGAAGCAGTGGGACGCCTGGGACTGACTCTGGGCAAAGTCAAGTGTGACATGACGGGTCTGGCAAGTCCATTGCTAATGAAGTCCTTAAGAACTAGGCTACCATGACCATTAAGAGATACATAAGGATAGCTATCAAATTCCCTCTCACCTGTCCATTACCTCAAACCCTAGCAGCACTTATAGAGTGTGTTAAGAAAATAAGCATTCTGAATGAGGAGTGTTGAAATAAGAGAACCTCAATAATCCTAGCCAACATATTTGTTTTTATGAGAGGCAGAGTGGTTTAGTGGACAGAAATCAGGAAGGCACAGGTTTGAATACTGTTTTTGACCCTAGCTGTATGACCTTGAACAGGTGCCTTTTTTTTTTTAACATTTACCTTCCATCTTGGAGTCAATACTGTGTATCGGCTCCAAGGCAGAAGAGTGGTAAGGGTAGGCAATGGGGGTCAAGTGACTTGCCCAGGGTTACACAGCTAAGAAATATCTTAAGCCAGGTTTGAACCAAGGTCCTCCCATCTCTAGGCCTGCCTCTCCATCCACTGAGCAACCCAGCTGCCCCCAATAGGTGACTTTTTAAATTCTCTGAGACTCACTTTCTTCATCTGTAAAATGGAAATAAAAATACTTATATAAAGTTTTTGAATTAAGCTCTTTGGAAGCAGATGACTCAGTGACACCCTACCATTGTTCAGTTAGATCTGGTGTGTTGTGCTCAGCTCTAAGTGCCACATGTTAGGAATAATATTGTTATATTAACTAGAAGAAATCCAGAAGAAGCTAACAAGAATGGGACTGGAAACCATATCATGCAGTTAAAATAGCTTGGAATTTTAAGTCTGGAAAAGAAAAATTTGGGAGGAATAATAAGTTAACTCACAAATATTTGAAAGGCTATTGTGTGAGATAGGGATTTCGGTTATTCAGCTTAGTCCAAGAGTAGTCCCAGAGGTAGAAATAATGTGTGAAAATTGTGATTAGTATTCCACATTTATTCAGTGCCTACAATGTGCTAGATTCTATGCTAGATACCTGGAATAGAAAGACATATATATATATACATATATATATATATGTACACATAAATATGTGTATGTATGTACACATATACATTATTTATATACATGTATACATGTATAGACATTAAATATATTATTTTATATATGCACATATAAAATATGTATATGCATTTATAAAATTTATATATTATTTTATATATTATGTAACATAATACATACTATATTATATATTATATAATACATTATTTATATAAAAAACTAAAAATTAAAATTAAATTTCCATTTTATTGGGAAGACAATCTGTTTAATGTACACATTTGTATTACATAGAATTATTCACATTATATTAAATATGTCTTACTATTTAAGGTATTAAAATATATATTCTAGTACAGAGAGAGGGGGTCATGACAGTTTTTTTAAGCTTTGGCTGAGTTCTGAAATCAGTTAGGAGTTTAGAATCTTGAAGGAAAGTTTCAGTTGGTTTGGGGATCTTGTGGAGAGAGAGTCAGACCAGCTGAGCTGCTTCTTTGCCTATCTGAAGAATTGAAAATTTAGCCTAGCTTTGGAATATTTATTTAAGAATTGTTAGTTTAGATAATCCCTTTGTATTTCCATATCCTACCTTATTTCCTACCTTCCTTCCCTTCCCTTAAATGTCTGTGGAGTGAATAAGGAGAGTAAATCAGAGAGTAGTTCGAATCCGTGAGGGTTTAATTATAATTTGGCAGTATCTTATCTAGAGAAGTTAGGTAGTCATCATCTTGTTCCTTTTAGATTTCAAGATCACCTTGAGAGCTGAGTTAAGGCAGGACCTTGCTCAAACCTCATCTCTGCCTCCCTTCCCCCACCTGAGGTTCCTGGGAACAACTGTTAGGGCTTCCTCAATCCACTGTCCTGACAAATCAACCTGAAAAGACAATAAACCCCTTTTGTGTTTCAACAGACCAGTTAGTTACTTTGTCAGTTAATTAGTAAGAGAGGGAAGAAGAGGGAAAGAACCAACATACTCTGGGCTTGAAGGGAAGCCGGGGTATCTATCTTGAAGGAAGGTGTAACTTCAAAACAGGTCCCTTCCTGTGAAATTAACTAAAGCCTGTGGTTAATTTCAATTCAGTCCATTTCCCTCAGTTTGTCTTTAGTCTAAGTCCTAATCTATAAGCCCTGCTGCTTTTTGCCTGTTTAGATTAATTCCTCCTCTCCCTGAAAATCTTTGTTACCTTTAGTGCTATACTCCCTGACTTCAGCCCATATTATATCCTGAATCTCCCTATTCCAGCCTACCTGTAACCCATATTATTTACTTAGCAAGTCCCTGACAACCTCCCTTCAAAATCCCCTTTTACCACGCACCTTTCCCCAAATTCTCCCTATTACAATATACATACACCTACAATATACACATATCTATATTTATATGTATCTGTCTGTATATATATGTGTATATATATATATATATACATATATATATGACAATGAATGACCATAAAGAAAATTTGCCAGTAATGCCATGTTAGCCCAAATATAGTGTGATTTTTTTCCCCTTAATATGTACCTTTGAAAGTCTTGTTCACACTACATTTGAATACTTTGAAACCATAAGCTGTGTATTGTGCACCTCAGCATACATAAAAAGCACGTCTATCTCCTGGGGCAGATGGAAATGCTGACCAAATGTCTGTTTGTCTTGATATTCTATCAAATGTCACCATTAATACTAAAGGTGCCAAATCAGTGTTGATTAAAACTACTGGAAATGAGAAAAACTAGAATGATCCTGATGCTTGCAGTTACAGCTGATGGGTAAAAACTGACTCCTTACATAATTTTAAGGCGTAAAACATCACCTAAAGAAAAAATATCATCAGGAATGATCTTTCGTGTGCAGAAAAAGGGATGGATGAATAAAGAACTTGTCTTAGCTTGGTTGAATGTGGTCTGGGATAGGCGTCCAGGTGCTCTGCTGTGTCACAGAGGAAGACTTGTACTAGATGCGTTCAAGGGTCACCTGACTGAAAATGTGAAGAGAATTGCTGAAATGTGCACAGACCTAGTTATTCTGCGAGGAATTACGTTGCAATTATAATTGTTAGATATAGTAATTAATAAGCCATTCAAAGAACATTTGAGGAAAGAATATAATGCATGGATGTTGGTCAGAAACCATGAATTTACTCCATCAGGAAAAAAAAAGAAACCATCAGTCATTGTATTGGGGAATTGGATCAAAACCACTTGGGACAAAAATCTCCACAAAGTCCATTGTGCATGGATTTAAAAAATATGGATGGTAGTGAAGGTGGTGTTTAGTGGAAAGAAGAGGGTGATGGCAATGACTCAAATGATGCTTCCACTCTGGGAGATGAGGAAATAGAAGAAGAAGGAAAACATGATTAAATATTGGAAGGTAGTTTCTCACAAGTATCTATAAAAGTAATACCTATTTAATAAAAGTGTTGGCATTAACACTTCTTTAACTTGTTTTCAGGACCTTGAAAATACTTTGAATATAAAGTGCCTACATTATTCACGAGTTAAGAGAAAGTTGTAATTTAGAAGGATAAAATTAAATGGGTGTTTCCTTTTTCTGAATTACCCTTCAAAATACTTGATATTGCACTAATTCTGGGTTGTACTATGTTGGGGCCAATACAGTGAATTGTATTACCCCTGGAGGTAGTTGAATCCCTTCCCATTGGAGAGCCATAATTTCTTTGAAGGAAGAGACCATCTTTTATTTTAAGTCTGTATCCCCCAACATGTAGCACAGCACCTGACACACATAGTAGATACTCAAAGAATCCTTGTTGGGTTCATTTGGATATTTAAACTGAGGCTGTTGGCCACTGGTTAAAGCTATTTGAAGGAATTCCCATCCAAGGATGTACTTCCAAGGATGGTGTTAGAGATCTTGACCATCTCTGAGATTCTATGATATCACAATGAAAATCACTGCTCAGTATCCATTTCTGCAGGGAGCTAAGTGGCAAGTTGATGGAGTGCTGGACTTGAAGTCAGAAAGCCTCATTTTCCTGAGTTCAAATCTGACCTCTGAAACTGTGTGACCCTGGAGAAATCACTTAACCCTGTTTGCCTTAGTTTCCTCATCTATAAAATGAGTTGGAGAGGGAAATGGCAAACCACTCCAATATCTTTGACAAGACAACTCCAAATAGGGCCACAAAGAGTAGGACATGATTAAAATTACTAAACAACAACAACAACCTATTTATGTATTTATAATGTATAATAATTAGTAATAAGATAAAACACAACTGATAGCAAGAGTAATGTCTAGAATTTATGTGCTTTTTAAGACTTATAATACACTTTACATACATTTATTAGACTTGATCCTCACAAACCTGTGAGATGTAAGTGTTATTATTATACCCATTTCACACATAAGGAAAATAAGACTGAAAGTAGTAGACTTGTCCTGCTCACACAATATGTACCTGAGGCAGGATTTGAACTCAAGTCCTCTTGACTTTTCATCCAATACTATAACCATTATGCCACCCAATAGCCCACATAAAATAAATTAAAAATAAAAACAACTTGACAAGTTAAACTTCTTATTAATTTCAAAAGGATACCACTTTTTACTTTTTCTATGTGTGGATTTTCTTTTTTAGTCAAAACAGAGGTATGACAACATTGCTTGTGATCTATTTAACAGGAAAGAAAATTAAAGAACCTCAGTTATAATTTTGGTTCTGCTATCAACTAGTTGTAATACCTTGGGGGTGTCATATCATATCCATGGGCCTCAATTTCTACATTAAGCAAATTGGGACACTTGTATTTATCCTATTTATTTCACAGGATTATACTTATAAAATGTGGTATCCACTGGAGACCTTTAATAACTTGGAAGCTATGTAGAAAAGAAAGGATTCTTTGTTTTTTTTCCTATCTTTTAATTGGTTTGTTTATTTAATTTTAATGTGAAAGAAAATTAGGTCAGTTCTTTCTCCTACCTCTTTGTTCTTTGTGGAGACTGGCTTACACTGCTCAGAACCCAGTGACTGGGCAAAAAAATAGAAAAGATGAGATTCCCAAAATTATTTCTTGAGTTTTTGTATACTCAGACCTGTATTTTTACCATTTTACAAATCATTGTCCTTCAGAAAGTCATTCTGGATTAACAAGAATTAAACTGACTACCACTTTTTCCACCCACATTATCCAAATCATACAATCCTTTCTTCTCTGGACAAATATTAGCCTAGCAAAGTGCTGGACACACAGCAGACATTTAATAAATTCTTGCTGACTTATTAAGGCTATGATCTAATCTTTTACTATGTATATATTCTACTCAATCTGTTAATTTTCCATATTGATCTGAATACAATGTCCTTCTCTCCCCTCCCTGTCCTCCCTCCTCAAAAAAAAAAAAACATCCTACAGGAAGCAAACTTTGAAGTGAGACCATAATATCAAAGAACTAGAAATAGGAGGGATCTCAGAGGTCATATATAATCCAGGCTCTTGATTTTACAGATAAGGTAACCAAAGTTCAGAAAGGCTAAATTGCTTCTTTCTCAAGGAAAACATATATTTGTTTTCTAGGGTGGAGGGATGCAAACAACTGGGAGAGTCAGGAAAGTTCTCTACTGGGATACGGTACCAAAGCTAAGCTTTGAAGGGAACAAAATTCCAGGAGACAGAGGTAAAAAAAGGAGAATATTCCAGGAATGTGGGAAAGACTGGTCAATAGTCTATGGTAGGAATTGGGATACTATGTACAGAGAAGATCAAGTTGCTTCATTTTCTTGGAGTGCAGTGCTTTAATTTAGCATTTAATTACTGTGAAGCCCAAATCTTTTCTTAACCAGCCTTAAAAGTTCAAATTATTTTAACTACATGATAATACTTCTAGTCCCATTCTGCTTAGCTTCTTCTGAATTTTCTCTGGTCAGTCAGTGGGTCATTATGCTTCCTAACATGTGGTACCAGAAGTCAAGTTACAAAAGGTTTTAAATTCCAAACAGAGGTAATAGGGAGTCCTCAAAATTTCTTCAGTAGGGGAGTGACATGGTCAGACATAAGCTCTTAGAAGCATTAATTTATCAGATGCATGGAGGAGAGTTTGAAGAGGAGAAAGTTTAGATTTTGAGAAAACAATTAGGAGTCTTTAAGAATAGTTTGTGCCAGGGGGCAGCTGGGTAGCTCAGTGGAGTGAGAATCAAGCCTAGAGACAGGAGGTCCTAGGTTCAAATCAGGCCTCAGACACTTCCCAGCTGTGTGACCCTGGGCAAGTCACTTGACCCCCATTGCCCACCCTTACCACTCTTCCACCTAGGAGCCAATACACAGAAGTTAAGGGTTTAAAAAATAAAAAATTAAAAATTATAAAAGGATAGTTCATGCCAGGAATAGTGGAAGCATTGAATGGTGCTTAGGAAATGAATAGAGAGAAGGGGACAGTATAAATGATATCGGAGAGGTAGCATCCCAAGTATAAAAAATAGATTTAATAATAGTGGGCAAGTGAGAGAAAGTGAGCATTGAAAGGAAGTGAACTCTCAGACACTTGGGTGCCTGAGAGAATGGTGATGCTCTTGACAGAACCAGGGAAGTTAGGAGAGATGGGTTTAGTGAGAATAGTGAATTTCTTCAGCTTTAAACTTACTGAATTTGACACCTTCTAAATACAAAGAGCCAAGTAAAAGCCTAGAAGAAAATGGTTAATTATGGCTCTAATGCTAGTGCTAATGATCTAATTCAGGGATCATCCATAATTTAGATAATTAATTTCACAAATTATTTCCAGAGTCTCAAAATATTTTGATGGGTTCTTAATTAGCACAGAGCTTTCTTCATGTTATAATAACTGGCATTTATATGGTGCTTTATAATATGCAATGTGCTTTATATTCCTTATCTTATTTCGATTTTCACAGAAGACTTATGAATTGAGTAGCAGAAATGTTGCAATACCTATTTTACAGATGAGGAAAATGAGGCTAAGTTGGTTCAGTCACCTGAGAATCCTACAGGTACTTTGAATTTATCATTTGTCTCCTAAAACCCATCTCTTCTCCAAATTTGCATATTTCTTTTAGAGTATAACCACCCTTCCAGGCACCATGTTCTCAACTGTGGAGCCATGCTCAGCTCTTCCCTTTCCCTTGCCCCTCAAATTTGATTAAGTTCCAAGTGTTATTGCTCCTACTTCTACAACATTTATTTCTTCTGTCTCTTCCTTTCCTCAAACGTAGTCTATACTCCAAGAGAGACCCCCATTATTCTTTTGGACCTCCTAATTCTTCCTGAATCTATTCTTTCCCATATTTTCCTTCTACAGAACTAAACTTGCTATTTGGGAAACATAGTCTGATCATGTGTTTCACACACACACACATGTGTATGATCAATGTTTTCCTATTGCCTCTAGGACAAAATTCCAATTCTCCTAGCATTTAAGTTTTTGACTGTATTAAATTCACTTACCTTTTTACCTTCTCACAAACTCTGTTCAAGTTGGGCTGGCCCACACATGGAGCTATTCTATCTCCTACCTTTGTGCCATTGTACAATTGTCCTGTTGTATATAAAATACCCTCTCTCTTCACCTCTACTTTGAATCTCTAAGCATTCTTCAAAGAATGGCTTAGTGCTACCAAACCTGGTTCCTTCTCTCTCAACTTTATTAACAAGCAATCCCTTTCTACTCTTTCTCTTCCTTCCTTCTGTGTAAATGGAATTAGCTCATCCTCATTCATTGTTAGACTCTAGCCATCAGAAATAATGTCACCCCACCCAACTTAGTGGGGAGGGGAAGATCAGTTACCCACACATGACAATAAGTAACAAATCAAGAACAAGGGACTGCCCTTTGGGCAGTCCAAAACAGTGTTGAGGCTGCCATTTGACCACTTGAAGTTGAAGGTGGATGGAGGAAGTGACAAAAGATGCTATCTCTTAAATATGATGGTAACATCCTGTGGAGGCAGTTGGCACTTGAACTTGGTGTGGAAGGACCTCTGGTGAGACCTCAGACTGCTTCCCTCTGAATTGTCATGTGGGTAAGTTAGACTGACTTCCTTTCTCCTCCCTTGGCGTTTTCTTGCCTCTCTAATTGTAAAAGGCTTTGTGGCTAGAAGACTTGTTTAATCAACCTCTGTGCTCCTTTTCTGGGGCCTCTAAATTCTTACCTGGTTTGGACCTCTGGTCCAGGCCAGAGTTTCTCTCTCTCAATTTCCCTACATTCAACTTTCCTAATTGTAAATAAACTTCCATAAAAGTCATCCTGACTTGGGTCTATTTTAATTTGGAATCGAGTTAATCTGATTCCTGGCAACCATACCTTAAATATCTAGTTTCCCCCTTACATTTGGCTGACCACTTAGATTGTGCCGTTACTCTCAATCTTCTTATATCTTCTTGCCTCTTCTTTTGTCAAATGATCAATTGGGGAGACCAGTCTCCCAAATGATCACAGGGAAGATTGTATGACCCCAGTTGGCAGGATGTTGAAAATATATTAGATGAGTTCCATAAAAGCCATCCTGACTTGGGTCTATTTTAATTTGAAATTGAGNTTCCTTCCTTCCTTCCTTCCTTTCTTTCTTTCTTTCTTTCTTTCTTTCTTTTTCTCCCTCTCCCTCTCCCTCTCCCTTTCCATCTCCATCTCCCTCTCCCTTCCCCTTCTTTATCCTCCCCTCCATTTTTCCTCTCCTTTCCTCTCCTCCCCTCCCTTTCCCTCTCCTCTCCTCTCTTCTGCTCTACTCTCCACTCCTCTCCTCTCTCTCCTCTCTCCCCTTCTCTCCTTGCTTCTCCTCACTTAGAATGTAAACCCATTGAGAGCAGATGCTTTTCTGCTTTTGTCTGAATATCTCAGGGGCCTGGCTCTCTATAAGCATTGAATTGGGAGCTATTCAAGGTCACACATTAATAACCAGTGAAAATGAGGCATGAACCTCTTTCTTTTAAGCATAGTTTTCTTTTCTCTACATTCATCTACCAGTCTTAGTTGTTATTCTTCATATAATAACTGTGACAGGAAGGTTGAGTACTATGGAATAAATTAGCATTATTGCAGGAACTGGACAAAGCCATTTTGCCACTGAATTGTGTTATGTAGCCATTGGGAACAAACCAAACTCAGATCTCCTGGCTCTAAGTCCACTTCCCACTTTGACAAGATACTACATGGCTGAATTATTCTATTTTCATATACTTGATCTTAGTATATTTCCTTAGGCTCCACTTTCTCTCCTGAGACTACTGTTCATAAAAGCAATTTGAGTTAATGCCAGGTACCAGTTAACTGAAGCTGATTCTGCGTCTTTTCTCAACATGCTTTTCCTCTAGAGCTCTAATTTAATTTCTTATCCCTTCATTTTTTTGAGTAGGGATCACCTTCTCTCTTGGAGGTATTGTGGTCAACCCATTCATTTTTATGAGATTCTACTTATAATTATTGCAGAATTATTCTCTTCCTCTAGAGTTTTATCCTGGGATTCTCTAAACCCTTTGAACTTCATGTATTAGAAACTTTCTACGTGCTTACTTTTTCAGTAATTTCTTCATCCACTAGGGATGGATGTCCAATGTCTCCTCAGCTTAATTTCTTTCTCTCTTTTTTAACATTTTTCTTGGTTCTTCAATTGCTAAAGTTAATATGGTACCACTCTCTCAGCATATGTCCCATTATAGAAACTAGGATCTTCTACCCTACTTCCTTCTTTCCTTCCCTCCTTGCTTTCTAAGGAAGATTATTTGATGGAATTTTTTCTTTAGCTCTTCTACTTGTTTATCTTTTGTTTCACTTAGTATAATTTATTTTGCCTTAGAAGTAAAGGAGAATATATCAGACTGGAACTTTTCATGTGGCTATCATCTTCTCTACTCCCTATTTACTGTTCCAAAGCTGAGGTTTAAAAAATTTTAAAAACCTTACTTTCCATCCTAGAATCAAACTATGTGTTGGTTTCCAAGGCAGAAGAATGATAAGGGAAAGGCAATAGGGATTAAGTTACTTGCACAAGATCATACAGCTAGGAAGTATTTACAGCTACATTACATACATACCCAAGAACTCCCATCTCTGGGCCTACTGCTCAATCCAGAGAGTAGCCTAGGTACCTCTTGAACTATTTAATATAAAGCTGTAACTGACCCTAGACCTTGAGATTCTATTAAGAAAGAAATTACTACCTCATTTAAAATACTTAAATGGTGAGTTTCCTTAGAACCATTCTTTAATTCTTTATGTACTTTCATAAGCTCAGGAACTAATACTCTTTTTTTTTGCATACCTGAACCCCTCTGGGAATAGCAATAGCCTTGGAATCCAAAGATTCGTATCTGAATTCTTGTCAGCCAATTCCTCGTTCTGAGCTTCATTCTTCCTCTCCACAAAACAGAATAATATTAGGATCAAGGAATTGAAAGGCACATAGAATCCAAATAATCACTTACCCAAAGTATGAGTGTCTTCTATAATGTCCTCAAGTGACCATATATTTTCCATTTGAATAGTTCTATTGCCAGTGAGCTTCCTACCTCATAATATATATATATATGTATATATATATAGGTATATATATATAGGTATATACATATATATTTTTTGAACTTTAATATTTTATTTTTTAGAAAAATTTTCCATGGTTACATGATTCTTGTTTTTACTTTCCACTTCAATCCCCCTTCACCCCCCCCATATCCAATGTGCATTTCCACTGGTTTTAACATGTGTGATCAATCAAGAATTATTTACATATTATTGATAGTTGCATTGGTGTGGCCGTTTAATGTCTACATCCCCAACCATGCCCACATCAATCCATGTGTTCAAGGGGTTGTTTTTCTTCTGTGTTTCCACTCTTGTAATTCTTCCTCTGAATGTAGGTAGTGTTCCTTTCCCTAAATCCCTCAGAGTTGCCCTGGGTCATTGCATTGCTGCCAGTACAGAAGTCCCTTACATTCGATTTTACCACAGTGCATCAGTCTCTGTATACAATGTTCTTCTGGCTCTGCTCCTTTCACTCTGCATCAATTCCTGGAGGTCTTTCCAGTTCACATGGAATTCCTCCAGTTTATTATTCCTTTGAGCACAATAGTATTCCATCACCAGCATATACCACAATTTGTTTAGCCATTCTCCAATTGAAGGATATCCCTTCATTTTCCAGTTTTTTGCCACCACAAAAAGCGCAGCTATAAATATTTTCATACAAGTCTGTTTATCTATGATCTCTTTGGGGTACAAACCCAGCAATGCTATGGCTGGATTGAAGAGCAGACAGTCTTTTAGAGTTCTTTGGGCATAGTTCCAAATTGCTATCCAGAATGGTTGGATCAGTTCACAACTCCACCAGCAATGCATAAATATCCCAAATTTTGCCACATCCCATTCTCCCCTTCTATCATTTTAGCCAATCTGCTAGGTGTGAAGTGGTACCTCAGAGTTGTTTTGATTTGCATTTCACTAATTATTAGAGATTTAGAGCACTTTCTCCTGTGCTTATTGATAGTTTTGATTTCTTTATCTGAAAATTGCCTATTTGTGTCCCTTCCTCATTTATCAATTGGGGAATGGCTTGATTTTTTTATACAATTGATTTAGCTCCTTGTATATTTGAGTAATTAGACCTCTGTCAGAGTTTTTTGTTATAAAGATTTTTCCCAGTTCGTTGTTTCCCTTCTGATTTTGGTTGTATTGTTTCTGTTTGTACAAAATCTTTTTAAATTTAATATAATCAAAATTATTTGTTTTACATTTTGTAATTTTTTCTAACTCTTACTTGGTTTTAAAATTTTCCCTTTCCCATAGATCTGAAAGGTATACTATTCTATGTTCACCTAATTTTCTTATAGTTTCCTTCTTTATATTCAAGTCATTTACCCATTCTGAATTTTTCTTGGTGTAGGGTGTGAGATGTTGATCTAAGCCTAATCTCTCCCTTATTGTTTTCCAATTTTCCCAACAGTTTTTGTCAAATAGTGGATTTTTGTCTCAAAAATTGGGCTCTTTGGGTTTATCATTGACAGTTTTGCTGACTTCACTTACCCCAAGTCTATTTCACTGATCCTCCCTTCTGTCTCTTATCCAGTACCATATCGTTTTGAAGACCACTGCTTTATAGTATAGTTTAATATCTGGTACTGCTAGGCCACCTTCCTTCATGTTTTTTTTTCATTATTTCCTCATAATATATTTTAAAGAAGAATGAAGGAATCAATAATATGGGAGAGATTAAAAATAAAAGGTAGATACAGTGGATGTAGAAACTTATAAATCCAATAAGCTTCTGGAGTAGATGGAAGAAAGGTTAGAGTTAGCTTTGGCAAATGGAAAGACTGCATTGTCCACTGATACCCCATGGAAGGAAAAAAAGAATGGTCAAAGACAGAGGTTTTGAGATGTAGATGAAGGAAAGATGTATTCTTTAAATTAGAGAAGGGCCAATTCGCTGCTGAGAAAGAAGATGATTAGACATTTAATATTATGGATAATGTGAATTAGTCATATCTTAAGAAAATTACTACTGTACAATAGTGAGGCTTCGAATGATATTAAATATCATCAATATATAGTGAACCCACTTTGTGTGTAGTAATAGAAAAGGGGAAGAAGTAGATATGATTCAAGATTAGGAATAAGTTAAGGTGGGAATAACATAGTAATAATCATCATAGTTGACTTCATATAATACTTTTAGGTAAGCAAAAGGCATTACATACATAATCTTTGCCTCCAAAAACCTCATGAGAAAAATGTTGTACTATTATTCCTGTTTTATAGATGAGAACATTGAAATTGAGATTTTCCCATATTCAAACAACTCACTAAGTCTCAGATCAAGGATTTAAATCCAAGTTTCTCTTGATTCCAAATCTGGTACATTTTCCACTATAATTGTCTCTCAGAAGAACAAAAGGACAACGAGTTTGGTAGCAGAGGACAGTGTCTTGCTGAAGTTTCTCTCTATATGGTCAAAACCATGAGAGAAGAATGAAATAAAAATAAAGGTGAAGGGAGCAACTAGGTGACTCAGTGGACAGAACCAGGCTCAGAGATGGTCACACACTTCCCAGTTGTAAATTGCTTAACCTCAAGTGTCTTTATCAGTCTTCTTCATTGGAATCAATGCTTAATATTGATTCCAAGATAGAAGGTAAGGTGATGGAATGGGAAAAAAGATAAAGAAATAAATGGAATGGAGGTCACAATGAGGAGTTTTATAGAAGTGAGGCAGTAAGTGTAAGGCAACTGTGATCCAAAGGAAGTATTTCATATTTCTTGAAGGTTGAGATATTAGAGATAATGGAGAGATATAACATATAAGAACACCTAGAGACTTGGGATAGAGATGGGGGTAATAGGAATTGAGGAATTTGATGAACTGAGCTGCCAAAGCATTAAAAGGGCCACTGATGTGATTATTGAAGACTGCATATGATGTCAGGGAACAGGGTAAAATACGTCACCAGGGACCAAAATCATTGAAGATGTTGGAGAATATCTTGGGGTTGGTAGATGATAATGATAAGAATCTGAACCAGTGACGAATTCAGGTGGTGTGAACTTTAAAGAAGGAATAATTGTTCAGGGATAGTGACAATTATATAGAATTAGAACAATTATCAAGAAGTAGTCATGGAGAACAGGGAGTATGACTACCTTTCTTGGTCTTTCAGTCTGGGCATGAAAAAGAACATAAAGAATTCAGAGAGAAAGTCAGGATTCCATTTCACTTCCTTATCCAGAGGAATAGCCCCTTGATTAGATTTTAAGAAGAAAGTTTCAGTTTCCCAAACCTTTTAGTTTCAATTCTCACTGCATGGCTTGGGCACTACCACACCAAATACAGAAACAGTTGGTTTCATGTAACATGAAACTTAGTTAATGTTTATGCTATAATAGCTTTCCCAGAATATCACATTTAGACATAACAGAGGCAACCTGTCACAAAATAATCATCTTGAATATATATATATGTATATATATATATATATATATACATATACATATATATATGAGAAAAAAGAGAGAGAGAGAAAGAGAGAGAGAGAGAGAGAGAGAGAGAGAGAGAGAGAGAGAGAGAGAGAGAGGAAGGAACCAAAGCTGTTCTTTTGCAGCATCTAATTTGAGTTTAGCTTAAATGAGTCCTCCTAAAATCTAGTTTTGTGACTGCACATGTTTTCACAAAATGAATACTTCCACAGCTGTTTCTGCACATGGTCTTGCTGCTGTTGGAAAGAAGCTTCAGATTCAGCAGGCTCAGATTTATAAGCTGAATGGAAAATGTGTCAGGAAAATCAGATGTACTCTTTCAGTACAATATTGTCAACCAGAACATCCAACTGCTTAAACAATTCTTGGAGAAAGCTAGGCTCTTGAGAATTTCCCTTACACCATCAAAAAATCATGTTGCTAATATGACTGTGGTTTGCTCAGTGATTATTCTATTGACCTGATAGATGATTCATTTTTGTGCCATAAATAACTGCTTTAAATTTGGTCAATATATGTTTTAGACATTTTAAGAGAGAACTAGATAGATATAAAGAGATAGATGGATATATAGAGAGATGTTAGATAGAAAGATCTCCATGTCTTCTATTCTCCTTGCCCACATATTTGATTTTTCAATGTTTGCCCAAATATGGGATCATCATTAGTCATCCTGACAATAAAAAGCAGTCTGAGATGTCAATATATTCTGTTTGTATTGAATATATATGTATATATGTATATAGGTATATATATTGTTGAATTTAATTGTATCTCTTGGAGGGATGGGGGAAACCCAAGAGTCTTTGGAACAAAATGGCCTGTCTGCTTGGAGATACTAAGTTTAGCTAATGAAGACTTTTGTCTCAGACACAGGTCCAAGTTTAATGTTCTTTTGCAAAGCTATAAAACTTTTAAACAATCAAGTTATAAATAAAATTCATGAAATGCCCTTATTTCCCAAGAAATCTGTTGATCATCAAGCTGAGAGAGTAGTCTCCTATCCAAGAAAATTTGAGGAAATCAATTATACACAGGTTTTCTCTCCCATCCCATCTCATCACATTCTCTATATTAAAAATACTAACTTTGAACAAAGTTAAAATTACCTTATATTGATCTGTTAAATCATTGTTTATAAAAGGCAACCAAAACTTAAAATGGCAGAAAAACACTAATTATGAACCATGCAATCTGTTGCATTTGGTGGTAAAACTGAAGGGAGAAAAAATAGTGGAGTAAATTTATTATTGCTTTAGCATTTTCTCCATGAAACCAGAATTCAGTCTCTTCCTCCTGCATTCTCTTAATAATCTGAGCAGTGAAACAAAGAAAGCTAAAGCTCCAGTCAATAAAACTATTTTGAGACCCTCTCCCTGAAACCATCCTCCATCAAGTGCTACTGCTGCTGCCTCTGACACCACTTTCTTTTTCTCCTATCATCTCTCTCTCTCTCCATCTGTCTCTTATAGAGAGACTTTAAAACTGTCACTATAATAGCAAATTTTACCCTTCATTTCCAATCTTGTGGTAGTTTCCTATCTTCCCAAGCTGAGATGAAATACAACTCCCAAAGTCCTTAATGACTTATAGTCCTTTAAAAGACATCCAGTTCAAAGCTCATCAGAATGACTTATATAGAGTTGATTTCTCAGAATACTAGGAAAGTATTAGACATAACATACAATTTTTTTTCTGTTGGTCATACCTAATAAATTGTTACATTAGTGTAAATATATATTTAAAGGTTATATTTCTGTAATACTTCAGGTCTATAAATCACTTTTCTCACAATGACTTTGTGAAAAGATCATAGAGACAGAATTGGAGAGGACTTTTGAAGTTATTTTTTTATTGTAGTTCAGCCATTTCAGTTGTTTCCAACTCCTTGTGACCCTATATGGTGTTTTCTTGACAAAGACACAGGAATGGTTTGCCATTTAATTCTCTAGGTCATTTTACATATGAAGAGCTGAGGTAAACAGGCTTAAGTGACTTGTCCATATTTAAACTCAGGAAGATGAGTCTTCCTGACTTCAGGTCTGTTTCTCTGTACTCAGCACCTAACTTTCTCCCTTCTTTTATAGCTCAGAGATTAATTGACCCAATCATATTCACAGATGGTAAAGGACAGAGCCCATATTTAAATCCAGAGCATTTTTCTATTGAATGACTTAAACATTATTATCCTCACTTTAACAGATTAGGAAACTGAGATTCAGAGAGATAAAAATGTTGTCACCAAAGTAGCAAAAGAATAAATTCCAAAAGTAGGTCTTGAACTGGGGTCCTAAGATCTTATATCTTGTCTTCCTAACTCTCTTTCTTATTTTAATTACAGACAATTACTTTTAAAGCAATAATAAGGTATTGAAGATATAGAATAAATATTAATGAATACTGGAGTTTCCTTTACATATGTAGGAGAACAGTACTTAAGTACTCATTTGAGAACAGAGGAAAAAAACTTTAGGCTTATACTGTGTCTTCCTACCACAGGTTAACAACACTGACCAAAAACAAATTCACCCTGAGTGCTGTTTCAACATTAGGCAAATAATTAATTTTTTAAATTGAAACTCTCATTTCATTAAGGTGGGGAACTTCTAGTATACAGCTCCCTCTGTTAGCTGAAGTAGGGATATGATCTATAATCTATGGTCTTAGAGAATTGTCTGGGGCACTAAGAGCTTAGGTCACTTGTCCAGGCACAAAGGCAGTATCTGTCAAAGGCAAGATATAAACTGAGGTCTTCCTGATGGCATGGAGAACAGTTCTCTATCCATTACACAAGAGGACCAATTTATAATTTTATATGATATAAAAGGATGTTGAATCCATGCCTTTGTCTTTAGAAAAAGCTACTTCTATAAACTTAATCTCATGGAATTAAATGCATTTTCATCTCCCCTTATAACTTGCCCTCCTCATTTCCTGATCCTTCCAACAACAAAATAATTACAACTGTTTTGAATATTGATCTGAAAATAGAAATAATCTAGGAAGTGGCATCTCTTCTTTTTAAATCAAAAAGAACTATAGATTTTGCCAGGCAAGGTCCAGATCTATTATTGTATACAGGACATGTTTGCAATACTTAAAACAGCTAGTCTTTTTCATTCAAATCTTATTGTCAGAAATTGTCATCTTAATGTTTTGTCCTTCTGACCACCAAAGGAATGCTGATTCAAGACAGATGTAAAAATGTTGGTACTGAGCTTACGTAAACACACACACACACATACAATAAGAAGTGACTTCAAAATCAGGCTTTTTTTGTGATAATGATACAAGAGTGGTAGCTAAATATAGTTTGAGTAGCAAACTTTATATCAATTTGCAGAGAGATGAAATAGCCATAATTGTATATTAAAATGATATAACAAAGGAGACTTAACTTAGTGAATAACTACTTTTAGAGTCAGTAAACATTCTTGAAGGTGGGTGAACATTTTTTTATGTTCAAAAGTTTCCCTTAATGAATTCTTATTTAATGGCTCAAAAATGTATCTTTAGACTTTGAAAGAGCTGAAGCTTCTCCTTTGAGTAATTTAGTTGATAGAAGAATCCAGGATTGTATTCTAATTACAGTTCATTTATGTGGCATTTGTTCAATGTAAGTTAATTTTCTAGGTAACTAAAACTTACAGTTTTAGAAAGAAAGATAGATAGATAGATGGATAGACTGATAGACAGACTGATAGGTATATAGATAGACAGACACACGTACACACACACACACACAGAGAGAGAGAGAGAGAGAGAGAGAGAGAGAGAGAGAGAGAGAGAGAAAGAGAGAGAGAGAGAGAGATGGATGGATGGATGGATGGATGGATGGATAGAAAGATATGTAAGCAAGCAAACAAACAAATTAATAAAATAAAAATCTCAGTAGATTGAATATCTTCTGTGTGAAGCTCTAGGTAAGCTTAGAGAGTTTCACTGTGATCTCCAGGTGATAAATTTCTGGCTCTGGTAGCCCATGAAGCATATAAACAATAGAGGCAGCTACCCTCTACAAATCCTTCATTCACTATCAGTGGCACTAATGTTGTTCTGATCACAGTAAGACAGTTATGTCAGCATGAGTTCATGGAGCCAATTTGATGATGCTAAGATTAAACGCCCTCAATATCAATGCAGAGCCATAAAAAAAAAAACTATTTTAAAGTGTCAAGAAAATGGCAAAATGATTTCAGTGTCAGTCCACAGGGATGACATTAGAATGTCAAAATCAAATGAAAAAAATGTCAATACACACAGAGTGTACTGACAACGAAGATTACTTTATGCTGTCAAGCTGATATGTGATGATCTCCTATTAGGGCAAGCAGTAGAAGATCAAATTTGGGAGAGAAGAGAACAGGAGGCACTGAAATCTAAAACAGTGAGATATGCTGTGAAATTATGGAATTCAGGTGACTTTGAAATAGTTACAATCCTTTTGCAAGCTTTCTCCACCCAAGCTTAACCTGGAATATGATGTTATCTTTGTATTTTTGTTTTCTCTCTATCAGCATACTGTTAGGAAGAGGCAACAATGACCTATTATAATATAAAGAGCATATGGCTAATTGAAGGAGAGACCTGATTTAGCATCCTGAGCTTGACACCACTCATGTTACCAAGGACAAACTGCAATAAAAATCTCTGAAGTTTAGTTTGGTCATTTATGAAGTGGAGTTAGTAATACTTAAAGTATTCACCTTGCAAGTTTATTGTCAGAGTCAAAGGAGATAATGTTTCAAATACTTTACAAACTTTAAAGGATTATTATTAGAGCTCAGCAAATTAGCACATACTTCATCATTCTTTTATTCAAATATTTATTAAGCATCTACTATATAATATGCACAATGTTTTGTGCTAGAAGGAAATACAGATAATTAAAACACTATTTATGCCTCCCTGCTGTCTGCAATCTAGGAAGGAGGAGGATACTATAATACTCTTACTCTGCCTCTCTCTTTCTGTCTTTCTCTGTCTATTTCGCAGTGTCTCTGTCTATCTCAGCCTCTATTTCTCTCTGTCTCTTTTTCCCCCCTTCCTCCTACTCTTAGTCTCTATCTCTCTTTCCTTGTCTCTGACTTCATCTATCTCTTTGTCTCTGTCTCTTTCTGTCTCTCTGTCTGTGTCTGTGTCTGTGTCTCTGTCTCTCATAGTCTTTTAGAGAAAGAAGAAATTTAGAAACCATTGAATTAAAATGTTATGATTTTCTGACGAGAGACCTTGATTTTCTGAGAGGTCAAGTATTTGCCCCAAGATTCTGTACATTTGGTTCAGAGCAGAATTAACATTTTTAAATGAAATTTTAGATCCCTAATCCAGAAGTTTTCCACTATACTGTACTGATCTTAAATCAATCTATTTATTTAATGGTATTTAACTATTTAATAGTTTAGACTTTTAAAATAAAATCGTGTTGCTTTTTTTTTTCGAATTAAAATCGATCTTCCACTTTGTAACTCCAATCTTCACTGGTAAAGTAAGAAAACAAAATCCTGTTGAAAAACATGTACAGTTGAACAAAATATCAAGTACTCTAGCTGGCTAATGGCCACTGCACCAGGCACTGGCACTTCCAGAAACAAGATTAGAGGATTACTAGAGATTCAGGACAGAAATCTCCAGAGCTTAGACCAGAATGGCATATATCAGACTTTGCCCTGACCCACTGGGAGCACTGAACCCTTTAAGGTTCCCAGCTTGAGCTGACTCTGAGATCTTATAATAACACAAAATCTCAAGAAAGCAGTAGAAGGACCACGGGATAAATGCTCCACCCAGTCATTCTTCTTAGAAATGTACAGAATGAAGTCTAAAGTCACAAAAGTAGGTTAGAAGAATAAACAAACAAAAAAGAATTCTATCTTGAGGGTTGTTCAGGATACAAAGTCAATTATCAAGCTTTCATTTTCTTTCTCCCTTCTACCTCCCCCCATCCAATGAGAAAAAAAAAAGAAAAAGAGAGAGGAAGAGAGAAAGGGAGGAAAGAAGGAAGGAAGGAAAGAAGGAAAAAGGAAGAAAGAAGGAGGAAGGAAGGAAGGAAGAAAAGAAGGAAGGAAAGAAGGAAAGAAGGAAAAGGAAGAAGGAAGGAGGAAGGAAGGGAGGGAGGGAGGGAGGGACAGAGGAAAGGAGGGAAGAAGAAAAGAAGGCAAGATGGAAAGAAGGGAGGAAGGGAGGAAGGAAGAAAAAAATCTTTGTATCATGCAAGTACACTCAAGCAAAACATTCCCTTATTTGAATTACAAATTCTTATTCTTCATATTGTTCTGTCATTTGTCACAAAGTGGACAGCATTCTTCCTTTTCTTCTGAAATTGACCTGAGTTCTTAAGTCTTTCAAGATTTATGAACATGTATATGCAGTATATACATTTGCATACATATACATGACAGAAAATACTAATTGTTACTGTTAGTATTAGAGTTCTGCTCACTTTGCCTTTCCTTATTTCATACAAAACTTTTCATATCTTTGAAACTCTTTTTCATTTCTTATGGCACACTTGTATTACATTATATTCATAGACGACTATTTATTCAGCCATTCCACAATTGCAATGCAGCCCCTCAGTTTCCAGTTCTTTGTAACTACAAAAAAAGCTGTTACAAATATTTTTTATGTGAGACCTTTTCTTCTTCTTTGAACTTGTTCTCAATATATAAACTTCTCAGTGTATGTCAGGGATAAAGCACATGTATTGTCTACTAATTATTGTGCATAATTCCAAACTGGTTTTCAAAATGACTGAACCAAATCAAAGATCCATCAAATGTGTTATATTTCCCCCCTCAAAAAACTTACCTTTTTGCTTAAAACCTATATTAAGTATTTGTTCTAAGACAGAAGAGCTGTAAAGGCTAGCTAATGGGGATTAAGTGACTTGTCCAAAGCCACACAGCTAGAAAGTATCTGAGGCCAGATTTGAACCCATCTCTTCCCAATTCCAAGCCTGGCTCTCCAACTACTGAGTTAGAGAGTTAACTACCTAGTTAGCTGCTCCTAACAATGTCTTAATGTATCTTTTTTTGTGCGATCCCTATAACATTTATCATTTTCTCTTTTTTTGTCATCTCTACCAGCCTGATGTAGAATCTCATAATTGTTTTAATTGCTATTAAATCTAATTATTAGTGATTAGTGATTATTAGTGAAAAACATTTTTCATATGTCTATAGATAGTCCAGTTTTCTTCCCTTGAAAATTGACTATTTATATTCTCATACCAAATATTATTGGATAATGGCTGTAATACTTTTGAATGTTTCTTATGTGTCATGGAAATGGGCCTTTATCTGAAAAAATGTTCTGCAAAAATGTCCCCCCTTCAGAGTTTCCTCTTCTAGTCCAGCTGTATTGGATTTGTTTGTACTTAAACTTTAAAAAATTTATTGAATCCAAGTTATTCATTTTTTGCCTTTTGTGATCTTATCTATTCTTTGCTGATCACAGTCACTTCCCTTTTCCATAGATTTGATAAGTGAATTCTTCTTTGTTTCTCTAATTTTGTTATGATATGACCTTTTATATATAGGTTACATATCCATTTGAAGCGTATATGGGTATAAAGTGTGAGATGTTGGTCTAAACTTGGTTACTACCTTACTGTTATCTATTTTTTGGTAGTTTTTAATAAAATACTAGTCCTTATTACAGTGGTTGGGGTTTTTGTGTTTATTGAACACAAGGATACTAGGTTCATTTTCTTCTGTATATTTTATATCTTATCTGTTGCACTGATTTAGCTATTTTTTAAAAACCCTTACTTTCCATCTTACAATAATATTTTATATTGATTTCAAAGCAGAAGAGCAGCAATGGTTGGGAATGAGGGTTAAGTGACTTCTCCAGGGTCACCCAGGAAGTATATATAGACAAATTTGAAACCAGGCCCTTTCATTGATAGGCTTGGCACTCAATCCACTGAGCCACCTGGTTGTCCTTGATTTATCAATTTCCTAATACCAAGTTGTCTATGGCATTGCTTGAAATATAATATTGTTACTCTACTTAAATTTCCATTTTTTCATTATTTCTCTTAGGATTCTTGAAGGTTGTCTTGCCTCTGTATGAATTTTGTTATTATTTTCAAGTTCTATGAAGATCCTTCCATAGTTTTACTGTTATGGTATGTAATGAATAAATTAATTTAAATATTATTGTCATTTTTATTTTATTGGTTAAGTACTAATGAACAATTAATATATCTCCAATTATATTGATTAGTCTTTTCTTCTTTGGTTCATCAAACACCAAAAAAAATAATTGCTTTTCAATATTACTGATCTATTCTCTTTAACTGATCTAATTTCCCATGTTTTCCTTTTACAAAATAGTTTTGATAATTACTAATTTATAATGGAGTTTCATATTTGGATTGTAAATCTCTTTAATGACTTTATCATTCTGTTTTTACTAAAATAATTTCTCATCTCTTGATCATAATATTTTCTCTATAAAATGAAGTTTTAGAGTACATTATCACTATGAACTCTTATTAAGCTCTAATAATTCCTTAAGATTGCAGATGAAGAATGGTTTATGGTCTAAATTGGTACTATTCCACATCCCCTCCCTCTTGCTGGGAATCCCCTACATTTATAAATCATGGTCCAGACAAAACTAAAAGCCTGCTTGTCATCTTTTCACTTATTTTCAGATTCACTCTCCTATGAAAAACTTTTTCTTATTCATATGATAAAAACATTCTGGTGAATAGTGAAAGCAGATGCAAAATATGAATATCTTCCCCTTGTTCATTATTATCATTCCATCTTCCCAAAGCAAGTCCTTTCTCTTTGATCTTCTTCTTTCTCTTCATATAGTAAGAAATATTCTTTCTTTCTTATCCTTCGTCTATAGACTTTCCCATTTTGAGCTTTAATGCTGTTGGCACTCTTCTTTCAAGACTGTGACTGACAATTTTTCTGCTCATCTTCAGTTATCTGCCTTTGCTTCTATCTTCTACATATATCTCTGAATGATCGAAGTTGCTTGAGAAGTTCCCTATACTTCCACATAATTCTCTTTGGACAGCTCTCCTATTTCTTTATCATCAAAATAAATGAGTTGGTGTCTTCAGAATGCCATTCTCAGGAGCTTCCCATCTCTCTTCTGCTGACTTCCCTCACAAATATTTTGTACCATGGAGATATGCTCTATACTTCTCTGAAAACACTGAAATCTAGTCTGCCACAACTGAGGATGCACATTAAATGACTTTGCCCTCCTTCAACATATTCAACCCAATCAAGAAATAGTTAAGTAAGTATAATGGACTAGGAACCAGGGAAAGGAGTGGGGGGAAGAGGCAGACAGAGACACAAAGAGAGAGAAACAGAAAAGGAGAGAGGCAGAGAGGAGAGAGTCCCAGCAGATATTGCTATACTGGATACATTTTGGTAGTTTACCTTGTCTTTATGCTAGTTTTATAATTTGTTTCCTTAACTTCATTATCCATTTTTTCCTATTTCTGACCAGGTAGCTTCTAGTTGTAATGCAGGATTGCTGCAATATCTCTTGCATTTGCAAAATCACCAGAAGCAATCCTGGCAGTTAGGGAAATGGAATGTTGACCTAGCCAGTACCTGGTCTCACGGCCAGACCATTGGAGCTGACACTATAAATATCCCTGGACTACCAACTGTGGGGTTCTGATTTCCTTGACCTGACCCAGACATCCTGCTATCCCCTGGATATCCCACTTGGGCCCTGGGATGAGGGAACTTGGTGGGAGGAGAACATGGGAAATTAGTTTATTTAGGCAGGCAGAGACACCCCTAAACCAAGCCATTACTCTCATTTGTTAACCTGCTAGACCACTCTCTATCAGGGCAGTGGAATTTATCCCTGGCCGAGGGGCTGGTTCCCTCGGCCTGACCTTACCTTCTGAGACCCTCTGCTAGCACTGGCCTTCACCCTTGTTGAAACTTCAACAGTTTCCCAGACCTTAACCCTCTTCCCTCAGTTTACCCTTGCGTTTAATAAACCCCTTGGCCTTTATTCAAAGAGCTTCAGTTGATTCATTTATACCATCAACTAGGGCCAAGGCTGAAGAGGGAAAGATAGCTATCCCTTGTTTCCTGAGGGGCTAGACCAGGCATCCATCTTGCTCTCCTGTTGGCTTTCAGTTTCTCACTGGGAAGGAGGGGCATCTCACTCCTTTACCTCAAGGAGCTTAGAGACAACAGGGAGACTGACTGAAACATATCAGCCCAGGCTCACACTACCCTGCATGATCCAAACCAACCTATACTGAAGTTATAGTCTCCCTGCCTAGAAGACTCAGCTGGTACCACCCTGCCCTCTATTATAAGCCTCTTTAGCCACTTTATTTCTTGATAATATAGTATATTACCATCACAATACCACTTCTTTCTCCTCCCTGCTGATCTCTACTAAAATGCTCTTTGCCTTATTTCCTCCTTTAGAACATGTATTTTCTGACAAAAGTATCTTTTTAATATTCAGTGCTATTGTATCCTGCCTTTAACCCATGTTCCTCCTTTTAAAATATGCTTTTCTTTAGCTAGATTTCTGTTGAGTTCCATCTCATCAAATTTTAGTAACTCATATCAAATTAAATTTGCTGGCATTTATTAAAATCTTTAATCAGCATTGTGATTATCCAATATTTTGCATAGATATTTTTGCATAAATATCAGTGTCATCATCATCATCATCATCATCATCATAGCTGACATTAATATGATGCTTTAAATTTGGCAAAGTACTTTGAATGTTTTATTTGGCTTCACAACAATTCTGTGAATCAAATAATGATAATACTATTTTTCCACTTTAGGGCTGCAGAACCTGAGTCTCAGAAAATTTAAACAACTTGCTCATAATCATCCAGCAAGTAAATGTCACAGTCAGGGTTCAGACCAAGTTTATCTTAACATTTAAAACCCAAACTTTCCCACTGTGCCATACATACTATTCTAGAATACTGTTATGCTGTGTTATTTATTATCCTCTTTAAAATGAGATAGGGGGTAGGTATGTTATCATATAATGCATATTTCCCTGTTTGGTCATGGTTGTGAAACAAGACACATATTACTTGAAAGAAGAACATGCACTAGAGAAATATTCATGGATGAAATAAAGTGAAGAAGGGTATGCTGAGACCTTTATTAGGGCTCAATCTACTCCTCTGCGGTGGTGGATATCCTTTTCCATCTTAAGTCCTTTGGAGTTGTTCTGGATCTTTATTTTTTTGATAATAGCTAAATAATTTACAGTTGATCATCATACATTATTGTTGTTATTGTCTACAACATTTTCTTGGTTCTGTTCATGTCACTTTGGAGGATTTTTTGTAATCACCTTCTTTGTCATTTCTTATGACACAATCGTATGCCATTACAATCATATACCACAACTTGTCCAATCATTCCCCAATTTATGGACATCCCTTCCACTTCCAGTTCTTTATTATTACAAAAAGATCTGCTATAATACTTTAGAAAATAGTTTATTTTCATGTATATTTTCTATTACTTTCTGTGGTATTTGTCTTGACAACCAAATATAAAAGATGTCTACCTTTCCTTTAAATTTCATGTTCTGCCTATCAGATTTGCTAGTTTTTAAACTACTATATATTTTGTTGGCTTTTACCTATTGTACCCAGTCCTTGGTCAAAAGCCTCAATTAAGTCAAGGTAAAGAAATACACATCATGATCTCAGGTACCTCCTTTTAAATTCTACCTTCCTTATATTACCTACATTATATTAGTCACAGTGATTAAAATGTCCTTTCCCTCTATAGTCCTCAATTCATTGTCTAGGGCATCATATTCCCTAACAATTCACTAGGTTACTTAAAATATTAATAATGTTTTGTTTTGTTTAGCCCGTTTTAACTCTTACTCAAAGGCTCTCTATAACATCCCAAATAGGAGTCACAGAAGAGAACAGACATCACAATTTCATATCAAGTTGGCTCATGTTTATCCTTCTCAACAGGGCATCTACAATCTGAACTGGTGACTCTCTTATTTTTTCCTTTGACCATTACCAGATATTCCTTGGTGCTTTGCACAATGGCAGTATCATAGCCAATGAGGTTTAACCAAGGAGTGAGTATTGCTAACAGTTATTCCTTGGAGTATAACAAGCTGCCTCTTTCATATACCACTCCAACATCTAGGGAGGGAGTTCTTGACATTTTTGTGAATGTGTGTGTCATGGACCCCATTGACAGAATGATGAATTCTATGGACTCATCAGAATAATTATTTTAAATAATTGAAGAAGATGCTAAATTTCACTTAGAGGGTAATGAAAAATAAAGATATAACTTTTCCACATCCAAATTTATAAACTCCCTGAACTCTTTCCATAAACCCTCAGTTAAAAATCTTTGGCCAACAGAGTCAAATACATTACTTAGTTCTAAAGGTTTTGTGGTCTTTTTATATCACATTCTCCCCATATTTTCTCTAAGGTACCCCTCTAAGTCTTCAGATCATTTTTATTCTTTGTTTTTCCTTTGAGGGATTTACTCTCTTCTTTCAAGAAACACAATTCTTCCTGATTGCATGTAGAGAGATTTCCCTTCAGTCCCTTTATCTTTTTCTCTAGTAGAAAGACCAATGGGTACTTTGTGTCTATGTCATTACTACTTGTTACTGATGGCATCACAAATGCAGCACAGTTTCTTTAGGTTACTAGAAAATTCCCCCTGTCTCCTGACACCAGGATTCTTGCAAAAGCTATCATTTCATTTGTTCATGGAAACAAAGGACTCATAATATAATGGATGAACTCTCATGATTGGTGATAAGTAGAAATGAGTTTTGCTTTTGTTTTTGTTTTTCTCCTCTTGTCATCTTTAGTAACTTGATATCTTTGAATATATTATGTAAAACTTCATCTTCTTTTATAAGAATAAAACTCATAGGTCCACAGAATGTTAGAGATGAAGGAACTTTAGAAATCAACTCATGCAACTCAATTTATAGAGAACAATCAGATTTTCATTTGAAAGGATAAGAGAAATATTTCTCCCAGGGGACTTTTGTTTAGAATTTTGCTGGACCTTTTCTCTTCATTTCCTGTATGTCTTTTTTATATTTCTGGGGAACAAAAGCTGGGGTAGGGAACTATGAAAGACAAAATCAACTGGCATGTTTAAGAATCCAATACTTCATAGATCCATGTACTTTTTTTTAATGGTTCTTTTGTTGAGTGAATGAATAAATGTTAATACTATCTTAGGATATAAAAATTGTGCAAGACTTTACACTTACCCTCAAAGAGCTTATAGTTTAATTGTGAAAAGAAGAAAGGAGAAGAAATCATTGAGATTTCAAACAAAACAATTCAGACTCAATATTCAGTGAAAGATAAAATGCTGGGATCAACTTTTTTTTTTTAACCCTCACCATTTATCTTAGAACCAATACTGTGTATTGGCTCCCATGCAGAACTTTAAGGATTAGGCAGGCTATGGGAATTAAGTGGTTTGCCCAGAGTCACACAGCTAAGAAGGGTCAGAGATTAGATTTGAATTCAGGATTTCCTGTCTCTAGGCCTGACTCAATCCACTGAGTCCTGAGTAAAGGAAAGGGACTTAAACCTGTCCTCAAGAATAGGTGGAAACCAGATCATCAGAAAGGAGAAGTCATTTCAGGGGGCAGATTATATTAGTTATGTGTACAGTTACACCCATATCCTCTACAGCCTTTGCATATACATACATATGCCTATATACACATATGTATATATACATACATACATGCCTTTGCATTCACCTGAAAAGTACATAATGACTTCAAACTGTTTGAAGAGAAATTAATTTACTAAATATCCGGCAATAATTTCCAAATACTAGAAATAGAAAGATAAGTCAAAAACAGCAGGGAGCTTATATTCTAATAGAGGAAATGATTTGTAAATAATTAGGTATAATATAGATATACAATAAAAAGGATAAAAAGAAAAAAATAACAAATACAAAACTTACAGATAGTCATATGTTTAATATTTTTCAGTTTAAAGGATTTGGGATATTTGATGAAGAAGCAGCGACTAGAGAGTTTGCATCTTGCCTTTCTCTTCTTCCCCATACAGCCAAGTTTTTGTTTTTTGCTTTTTCTGACTCCCATATTCACTTTTCTCTTAATCCTTGAAGTACATTCCGCAATTTAAAAAAAAATAACTTTGCTGTTCTGATTGAAAAGATCCATTTTTAATGTTTGGACTGGAATTGAGGATGTGCTTTATGGAAAACAAGTGGTAGGTGTATTGAATAAGGGGATTCCTTGGGGAAAGCAGTGAAATACAGTATTGTTTGAATTTGATATTCCAAAAAGCTGGTTCTCTCCATGTCCTTGCTATCCCTCCCTTCAACATCCCCCATCCAGGTTCTCCCTCCTTTTTATTGTTGCCTTCTTAAAACTTTTCAAAATACATCAAACAGTATTCCCCTTACTATGAAATGGAGACACAGCTTTTATCTTTGGATTTGTACAGCAACAACCACACTATTATTCTCATATAGCAGAATAACTCATAACCAAAGGAAAGAGCCTGCCTGTTCCAATTGCCTCCTGCCAATGTCTCTGATATGACTAGAATTTTTTTAAAAAAAGAGGACTGTAGATGCCAGACAGTCAGGTAGTGAGCTATCAGATGATGAGTTTAGAAGGCAAAGGTTACATCATCCATCCTATCAAACCGCCATCTATCAGAAAACTGATTATTAGTCAGCAGATTGGCATAATTTAGAGTGAGGTGGACTGCTGCAAGGATTCTTATCCTATAATAAACCCTTACTAACTAGGTGACCACAGCATGCCACTTAATCTCCCTGAGCTTTTATATGGCTTATATGAGAGAATGGATGGAAAATACTTTGTGAAATTTAAAGTGTTTATTTGTCATTTGTTGCTACTGCTGCTGCTATTGTTGTTATTGTTGTTACAGTTTAGGTGAGACAGAAAATCTAAGACCAAGCAGAGATAACAATATATAAATGTCAGCTTCTCC
This sequence comes from Gracilinanus agilis, assembly GCF_016433145.1. NCBI lineage: Eukaryota > Metazoa > Chordata > Mammalia > Didelphimorphia > Didelphidae > Gracilinanus > Gracilinanus agilis. Next base: position 204,874,247 of record NC_058135.1, read on the forward strand.
AATTGATTAAGGAGACTGACTCTAAAAATTGGAAGGGAGGCTGATAAATGTTGTAGGGATAGATAATAACCACTCAGATTTTCAAAGAATGTACCTCAGCAGTTCATCAATAGGCTATATGGCTGTCTTCCAAGGACAAACCTAGTTAGACTCAGAGAAGCTTATCACCAGATAAGGTACAGAGTGATGAGCTTTTGGCAATAGTAGCCCTCAAAAACAAAGTCATCTTCCTCATCTATACCAGTTCCCTATACAATGAATTCACAGGGCCATTTATTTAGTCCTCATGCCTATATCCTATGCATGTTACCACTTTGACTAAAGACTTTTAAAAAGCAGTTACTTTGGTAGAGGAACACTTTGATGAGATGAATAGCTAAGTTGGTGGGGGTCCATAAGCACAGTGATATGGTTGGTAAATAGAAAAATATACCCATTTGAGAGACCATGGTACCAAGATGCAGGAAACTTAGATAAGAGTTGACTAGAAATCCAGTTGTCCACAGATCCTGACACAGAAAAATATATTCACAGAGTATATGTTATATATGTTAGCATATACTCAAGGTTTGTATTCTATATATGTTATATATAAGTTGGCATATGTTCATAGATCATCTGTTGGCTAGTGACTTTTAGTTCTTTATAACTTCAAGGTAAAGGCTTATCTTAATAGTTCATGTTGGATTAATTTTTAATTATGGCAATGCTATCTTCTCATCTTTATTATTTCTATGAGTCTGTTGTCAGTTTTAACATTTGTTCTAATTTCTCTATGCTCTGCTTACACAGATTTCAGATTCTGAAATAAATTCCATACTGGTTATCAGTAATTTCTTTGTCAATTAATACCTAGTCAATTTCACATTTTGGCTATTTTTTTCAGTGCATACCATACTCTATGTTTTTAAACTCTTTTCTAAAAACCTTCATGAAATAAAGTTGCCATCTGAGTCATCAACAAGCCTTTAAGCTCATATTTATTAGTCATGGGCATAGAGGTTGTTTTTATTTTTAATTCAGACATTAAAAAAGAACATTCAAATGTAGCAAAACAAAAAGCTATGTGAAAGAAAGAAGGAAAAGTAAAGAAAATAAAGAGTTTGTGACTATTGTGAAAGAGAATTCTTTACTCTATTGTCTATACTGATTTAACTCTATCTTAAGTACCTGTACTTAGTACCTGGAGAGACTGAAGACAGGATTAACTCCTCCTTGTCTACTTTTGAATTGAATCAAGGAAAGATTAAAGGGCCCCACTTAGTACTAAGTGAGAAGCTAGCAAAGTACTTAGTGAATTCAAACCTTTAGAAATTCAATCAAATCAGGAAACTGTGAACCTTTTTGATTCAATCAACCAGGAATCTGTGAATCTTTTTGATGAGAACTTAACCTTCAGAAGGTAAGAAGTTGATCTTACCAGCACTTCCACCTGGGCAGTGCTAAATAAGTTAGAAACTTTGATTGGCCATTGTGAAGAGGGGAAGGGACAAGAAGTCACCATAAAAAGCAAGCTCCAAACTCCTTGAGAGCAGATTGTCTTTGAGGTGATAGTCTGAAGAGATTGTCTTCTGGAGATAGTCAAAGATAGTCTTCAATGAAACTTTGCTGGAGACTATGGCTTGGATCATGGGCTCTGAGCTTGGCTTCTACTTGGACTCTGACTCTTGGATTACTTCCTTGGGTGAGTAAAAGGCTTACCCCTTCCCTAGTTTCTGGAGAGACTAACTTCCATCTTGGAGGAGGCTGTGCAGTTACTCACTACCAGCCTTCCTAGTTAACAGCTAATTAATCTCTGCCTGGATTAAGCAGACCATGAGCAAAACATTTAGGTTGATAGGATAGATAATTTCTCTATTCCCCTCACATTTCTCTTCTTTATTTTTTCCTCTCTATTTGTAAATAAATTTCTGACTCAAGATATAATAAATACTAGCCACCATATAATTTCATAAAATCATCATCCAACCATTAATTTTAACCTTTGCACTATCAAACAATAGAATTGACTGCCTAAGGAGGTAGTGAGTTCCTCATCCTGGGAGATCAAGCAGTGGATCAATGATCACTTGTCAGGGACATTGGTAGAAGAAATTCCTACATCAGATGAGGTTTTTAACTAACTGATGTTTCTATTTCTTTCTAATTCTGGGATATTATGTAAATTAATGAAAGGAGGAAGCAGTAATATAAAGAGGGTCACAAAAATGGGTGTAGTGAAAATATCCAGTGTGAATTATGTAGTCCAAGAATTAAATATTAAAGAACATAGAGAAGAAAGAGTTTAGCATGTGTTGGAGTCACTGAAAAAGCCTCCTCAAATGAAGCAGGGCTTAAGCTAAGTCTTGAAGAATGGGTAGACTACGGATAGAAAATAGTATAGGATGAAGGGTGAATGAATAGAAAGATAACATAAGAATAGGCATAGAAGTGGGATCAAACAATATTTTGTGTGGGTTAACATGCTTTATGGCGGGGAGGTGAGTGGAAGCAAGGAGCAATGAAAATAACAAAGATTGTGTGCTCTATTGAGCCCTAAATTCATTTTTTTCCTTTGTATTTTGGCTTCAAACATCATGTGGCCAGTTGGAATGAAATAAATACCTTAAATATGAATACTATTAAAGAATGCTCTCATCCACCCCACCCTCCAACCCCATCATATGCACACACATACACTAAGAGCTTTTACTAATAGCTCAATGAATTTTTATTTGTTAGTTCTAAACTATCAGCCACAATAGACTTTAGAGCATTTCCTGCAAGTGTAATTTTCCAGATGTCCTATGCTGTTCCATTTGCTTTCATATTTCAAGGCAGTTCATGAATTTGAAATTAAATATTACCTTTCCTCTATTGGCAATCTTTGCAGTGTCTTCCTTTTTAAAGATTTGTGAATCCACAAAATAGAACACATGACTACAAAATTCCCAAGAAGTAAATTCCATTTCTAATGTTCTAAGAAAGCCACAACTGATTAGTCAGTCACCTTCATAAGTTTGCTTTACAAAGAGCCCCGTCACATTTCTGAAGGCATTTTATGGAAATCTTCCTGTGTCCTCTACAAGTATATCTCTGGTTCCTGAGACCATATCAGTTTAACTTATTTCTGTACTCTTATTTGTTAGTGGTTGACTACACACATTCCTGAAACTAAATTAGGAACAAAAGCATTTATTGCAAATCAATTTTTGAACTGTATCCCATTGTCATTTCAGAGATGAGTTTTCAGGTTTTCTTTTTTATCTCAGTCTTTACACTTAAAATTCTAATATTGATTTTGAGAAACATTACCTTTGTCAATAAGTAATCTATTTTTATTGTTTCATCCCCTGAATAAACTTGAATAAAACTAGGAGAGGGCTTCTCTGATCATGCTTTCTCTCATCCAAGGATGAAAGAATGAGCCTCCATAAACATTTAATCTACTAAAGCCTCTGTGATGTTTTACTACTAAAGATCATGTTAAAGATCCAACAATTTTTTTCCAGAAAGAATATCACTGAGGCATAAATGATGAAGGAAAGAAAAGTCAGAGAGAACATTTTAGGCCAATATAAAAACCTAAGATGAGAAATAAGGCCTATGTATATGGCTTAAGGATACAATCATGGAATGGCAAAACACTTTTGAGCATACCCAATCTCTTAAGTTTCTTACCCTATCAAGTTTTAAAGGGTCCATGTTAATATAATTAATCAATTAAGCAGTCAGATAGATACGATTTGGCCTTTTAAAATTTCTTTTCTATTCTAAGTTCCCTGAGACCAGGATCAAATGAGGTAATCGTAAAATGCTTAGCAAAGTGCCTGGCACATTGTTGTTCAGTTGTTTCAGCTGAGTCCCACTCTTTGTTACCCCATTTGGGGTTTTCTTGGCAAATATACTAGAGTGATTTGCCATTTCCTTATCTATTTTACAGATGAGGCAAACAGGGTCAAGTGACTTGCCCAGATTCACACAGTGTCTAAGACTAGATTTAATAGGTTCTTAATAAATGTTTATTCCTTTCCCCTCTTCCTGACTCTTATTAATCTTTCCTTCACCTTCTTTGCCTACCACAATACATAACACACAGTAGGAACTTAAGAGCTCGCTATTAATGAATCAAAGTATGGTACCATATACTCATAATTTTATAGCACTTTAAGATTTTCAGAGGGCATATATTATTATGTTCATCTTGCAGATGAAAAAAAAAAACAAGGCTAGAGATCTAACACCATGTCTAGCTACGCAGTATCAAATTCAAAGTGCAAACTCAGGTTTCTTGATTCTGAGTCTTGTGTCTGATTCCTTATCCCTTACTGCCTTATGTATATGTGTTGACTCCAAGTAACAGCATAAACAGAAAAAAAAAACAGGAAACCATAAAACTATAGTTAAAGTAAAAAACAATGGCCAGTCAGCTATCAGAGATAAAATATACTTCTACTTATTTCATGGAAGAGTTCTTATATTATTTGTATTTATTAAATATGTGCATAATATAGATATGATGATTGTTCAATACATATTATATGTACATATATGCTTATATGTTTATGTCATGTTCACATGTCATAGAATTCTACAGTAAAGAGGGAACTTGGAATTTATCTAAACTAACTCCTTTGTTTTAAAGTCAGGGAAACTAAGATCTGAAAGCAAAAGTTACTTACACAGGGTCACACAACTATTATAATTTAGAGTCAGGGACCAAAACTCTGATTCTAAGTCATCTCTGTTATAAGACATTAGGACCAAATACTGTCATTTGTGCAAAATAACCAAGCTCACACCACTTCTATATTTTGTTCTTGTCCCATTTTAATTGTATAACAATCCCACATACTACAATAGTTGAGAACTCTAATTTTATAAAGAATAATACATTTTATTATTTCAATTACTCTTTTCTATAGCCTGATAAAAGAGTCAATACAATTATTATTAGCTTCACTTTCAGTAATGGAAAACAAACCTCAGAGTCTTTGTTCAAGATCCCATAAGAGTGATGGTGGAAGAGCTGGGTCTCAAACCTAGATTCTCTGTCTCCAAATTCAAAAGCAGAATGGAATACTAAAAATGTTGATGGAAATAAAATTAGGACAGACATGGGGTTGAATCTCATCTTTGATACTTTCTAGTTCTGTGACCATAAGCAAGTCATTTAACCTCTGTGTCAGTTTCTCCAATTGCAAAATGGGTATCATAATAGCATTTATCTCACAGGGTTGTTGTCAGGGTCAAATGAGATAATATTTGTAAAGTCTGGCACATCCTTTTTCCCCCTCTTTGAGCCTCAACTTTCTCATCTATACATTAGCAGTATAGTTGTGAGTCAGATGAGATAATTATTTAAAGCACTTTGTCATCTTTAAAATGCTCTATTAAAATTATGTTATTATTTAATTATAATTAGTAGCTTTAAGTGATAATGGAGAGAGTGCTTGCTTTGGAGACAGGAACACTTGAGTTCAAGTTCCATCCCTACTATGTACTGACTACATGATCCTGGGCAAAACACTTAATATATGTTATATAAATAATGTGCTATTTCCTTTTTTTAAGGTTTCATTTTAACACCTATTTTAGGAGCTACTTACATATCTTTAAAAGTAACAGGTTCTTCACTGGAAATTGGGAAATTATTCTCCCAAAAAAGTGGGCAAACCAAGCCCACCATTCTTTTGAAGACGAGGGAAACTTATTTCTTCTCAGAGTATTATTTGATCAGATTTTGGTTTAACATCCATAAGCAAACTTACATTATATAGTTGAAACTTGCCCACATTGGCATGTCCACAAGAAATTTTTACTTTTACCCTAGCCCCTTTGCAAAAGCCTCTTACTCTGAGTGGAGTCAATTCTGAGAGGAAAAACACTAGATCTATTGAGGTATAGAATTCTGTCTTACCCTACAGAGAAGTTGAAAGGGAATAAAGAAGGGGGTATATGTGTGTTGGAGAGTATTATAAGGGGAAAGGCTAGGGATGTGATAGAACTTAAAGAGAAAGAGGAGAGGAAAAAAGAAGAGAGGGCATGGGAAGGAAAGTAAAATAAGGGTGGGGAAATTGGGGGCTGATTAAAAGCAAAACATTGGTGTGGAAGGTAATAGTGAAAGAAGAAAGGGCAAGACTAAAAGAGGAAATCAAAATGATGGAAAATATGCAGGCAGTAATTATAATTCTGAATATGAATGTAATGAACTCACCCCTAAAATGGAAGCAAATAGCAGAGTGGATCAGAAACCAAAATCCTACCACATTTTGTCTACAAGAAACACACACCAGACAGGTAGACATACACAGGATAAAGATAAGAGGCTGGAGCAGAATTTATTGGGCATCAACCGAGAAAAAAGGCAGGAGTCTCAATCGTGATACCTGACAAAGCCAAAGTAAAAATAGATATGAATAAAAGAGATAAGGAAAATAATTACATCCTGATAAAAGATAGTATAGATCAGTAATGGGCAAATTTTTTAAACAGGGAGCCAAAGGAAAGGAAATATTCATCTGTCAGTCTGTTTCTAAGGCAACTCTATTGAAGTTTCATTGTTTTGTATCCTACTCATTGTATTGGTCAGATTAGGAATAATGTCATGTGGCCAGATAGAACATTTCAGGGGGCCGCATCTGGCCCACTGGCCATAGTTTGCCTATCACTGGTATAGACAATGAAGAACTATCAATATTCAACATATATGCACCAAATGGTATAGCATCCATACTTTTAAAGGAGCAACTATTAAAGTTTAAGGAGGAAATAAATAGTAAAACTATAAGAGTGGGAGATCTGAACCTTCCTCTATCAGATCTAGATAAATCAAACCAAAAAATAAAAATAAATAAGAAGGAAGTAAGAGACGTGAATGAAATCTTAGAAAAATTAATTAATAGATATACAGAGAAAAGTAAATAGGGATAAAAAGGAATATACCTTCTTTTCAGCAGGACACAAAGATTAACCATGTACTAGGGCAGGGGTTGGCAACTTTTTTGGCCATGAGAGCCATAAATGCCACATTTTTTAAAATGTAATTTCGTGAGAGCTGTACAGTGCTCACGGTGTGAGCTCCTGTAACAGTGCGAAGCTCCTATAACAGTGCCTGAAAAAAAAATTGACTTTATGGCTCCTGCAGAAAGAGCCATACATTGCTGACCCCTGTATTAGGGCATAAAAACATTGCAAACAAATGCAGAAAAGCAGAAATAATAAATGCAAGTTTTTAAGATCATAATATGATAAAAATTATAATTAGTAAGGATACATGGAGATACAAATTAAAAATTAATTGGGAATTAAATAATCTTATTCTCCAAAACAGGTGGGTTAAAGAACAAATCATCTAAACTATTACTGATTTCATTAAAGAGAACATATCAAAACTTTAGGGATACAGCAAAAGCAGTATTCAGGGGAAAACTTATATCCATGAGTGCCCATATTAACAAAAAAGAGAAAGAGGAGATTAACAAATTAGGCATACAGCTAAAAATAACTAGAATAAGAACAAATTAAAAACCCTCAGATAAAGACCAAATTGGAAATCCTAAAAATCAAAGGAGAAATTAATAAAATTGAAAGTAAAAGAACTATTGAACTAAGGAATAAGACTAGGAGCTGATATTAAAAAAAAACAAAATAGATAAAGTATTGGTTAATTTAATTAAGAAAAAAAGAAAAGAACCAAATTATCAGTATCATGAATGAAAAGGGTGATTTTACCTCTAATGAAGAGGAAATTAAGGCAATTATTAAGAGCTATTTTGCTCAATTATATGACAATCTAGATTAAATGGATGAATATCTACAAAAATATTAATTGCCTAAATTAACAGAAGAGGGAATAGAATAGTCAAATAATCCCATGTTTAAAAAAAGAAATTGAATAAGCCATCTAAGAACTCCCTAAGAAAAAATCATCAGGGCCAGATGGAATTAGAAGTGAATTCTATCAAACATTTAATGATCAATTAATTTCAATACTCTACAAACTATTTGACAAAATAGGCAAAGAAGGAGTATCACCAAATTCTTTTTATGATACAAATATGATATTAATTCCCAAGCCAAGAAGACCAAAAAACGAGACAGAAAACTATAGACCAATATCCTTGACCAGGTGAGATTTATATCAGGAATGCAACGATGTTTTAATATTAGGAAAACTATCTGCATAATTAACCATATCAATAACCAAACAAACAGAAATCACATGACTATTGTAGAAAATATAGGTAATGGGGGGCACCAGGGATGTTATAATAGATCTAAATGATTGTGGATACACACACTGGGGTTTAGGAGAGACTTGACCAGGATGGAAAGACCAGAGTTTACTGGATTCACACAGGAATTGGCAGCTGGTCTTAACTATCACTCAGCTTCCCCTAGGCCAGAGTCTAGAAACAAGCAGGCGAGGTAAAAGGGATTAACAAGTTTTAATTATATTCAACTAAAAGGTGGGATAGGGATTTCTACTCCAAAAACTTAAACCCTAATGACAAAAACCACAGGGAAAGGGGAGGGTTTCCCTACACTAACTCAGTGACCTAAACAGACAGGGCCCAAGGAGCAGTAATGGAGTCTCTGGGTGACGGCCTCAGATCTGGACCTGCCAGGCTTGAGCAGCATAGCTAAGGGCTGATGTGGCTTTGGGATTCTCACTGTAATCCACCAATGATCTCTGGATGCCAAGAGCCAAGTTTTTCTCAGGTACCAAGTTGAAAGGGTGTGCTTGAGACATTGTCCACCAGATCCCAAACTTCTCCTCTTCCCTTGGTACTGCACTGTAGATCTTGCCCCCTTTGCTAGATGCCACCACCACACAGGATCCCAGGGAAATCAGGATGCAGGGTGTCCTTTACTCTTAGATCTCCCAGGGCTAACCACAGTTTGTGCTATCCTCTAATGGAGTCCCTCTCAGAGCACAAGTCACTTCTTCCTGCTCCTTTATTCCATCTTGGAATTCCCAGCTCCAGCTCCTTCCTGCAATATACACCTTAATTCTTAATTACTAACTAATCTAATCTTCCTCACAACACTATCTCAATAGAAGCATAAAAGGCCTTTGACAAAATACAACCCCGATTCCTATTGAAAAACCTGGACAATATAGGAATAAAAAAATCTTTCCTCGAAATAATAAACAGGATTTTATTTACCTAGAGAATTCAAGAAAATCAACTAAAAAGCTAGTAGAAATAATAACTTTAGCAATATTGCAGAGTACAAAATAAACCCACATAAATCATCAGCATTACTATATGTTTCCAACAAAACCCAGCAGTAAGAGTTAGAAAGAGAAACTCTATTTAAAATTACTATAGATAAGATAAAATACCTGGGAATTGTGTTATTGAAATTTGGGGGTCTCTGAAATAAATTTCCTGTAAGCCCATTGGCTTCCTGTGGAAGTGTAGAGGTCTTTGAACTACATTTCCCATGAGCTCACTGGCTTCCTGTCTTGTGTGATGATGTAGAGAGTTACATAATGATGTAGACAGGATAAAATCAAGTGGCTGGATTGGCATTTGCTCTTTTCCTCCTGAAGCATAATGGTGGAGGCAGGTAATGACAGGTCTTTCAAACAGCCTAAGCTAGCATGTCACATGGCTTCTTTTTTCTAATGGCTACCAATAAATTTTTTAAGACCATAATACTTTTAAAACTATTCTTTTATATTCATTTTATTTCTTACAGAATCTACTTGCCAAGACAAATTCAGGAATTATATGAACATAACTATAAAACACTCTTTACCAAATAAAATGATCTAAAGAATTGGAAAAAAACATCAATTGCTCATGGGTAGGATGGCTAATATAATAAAAATGACAATCCTACCTAAATTAATTTACTTATTCAGTGCTATATCTTTCAAAACTACCAAAACACTTTTTTTTATTGAATTGGAAAAAAATATTACAAAGTTCATCTGGAAGAATATAAGATCAAGAATACCAAGGGAACTATGAAAAAAAAGTGAAGGATGGAGACCTAGCCTTACCAGATCTCAAACTACAGTATAAAGCAGTGATCATCAAAACAATAAAGTACTGGCTTAGAGATAGTAGGATTGATCAATGGAATAGACTTGGTTTAAATGACAGTAGGAATATAATGTTTGATATACCCAAAGATCCTAGGTTTTGGGACAAGAACCCATTATTTGACTAAAACTGCTAGGATAATTGGAAAACAATAAGGGACAAATTAGGTTTAGATCAACATCTTACACCCTATACCAAGATTAACTAAGAGTGGGTAAACAACATATATAAAGAGGGAAATCATAAACAAATTAGGTGAACATAGAATAGTATATCTGTCAGATCTATGGGAAAGGAAGAAATTTAAGACCAAATAGGAGATAGAGAATACTATAGAATATAAAAATGAATACTTTTGATTATATTAAATTAAATAGTTTCTGTACAAACTAAATTAATGCAACCAAAATTAGAATGGAAACAACAAATCGGGGAAAAAATCATTATAACAAAAACTTCTGACAAAGGTCTGATTACTCAAATTTATAAGGAGCTAAGTCAATTGTACAAAAAAAATCAAGCCATTCCTCAATTAACAAATGGTCAAGGGACATGAATAGGCAGTTTTCAGACAAATAAATAAAAACTATCAATAAAAAAATTGAAAAAGTGTTCTAAATCCCTCAATAATTAGAGAAATGTGAATAGAAACAACTCTGAGGTACCACCTCACACCTAGCAGATTGATCAATATGACAGTAAAGGAAAATAATAAATGTTGGAGGGGATGTAGCAAATTTGGGATATTAATGCATTGCTGGTGGAGTTGTGGATTAATCTAGCCATTATGGAAGGCAATTTGGAAGATTGCGCAAAGAGCTTTAAAAAAATGCATACCCTTTGATCCAGCAATATCACTAATAGATTTGTACCCCAAAGAGATAATGAGGAAAAATATTTGCACAAAAATATTCATAACTGTGCTCTTTGTGGTAGCAAAAAAAATGGAGAATAAAGGGTTGTCCCTAGATTGGGGAATGGCTCAAAAGATTGGGGTATCTGTTGGTGATGGTAATACTATTGTGCTGTAATGCATGATGATCTGGAAAATTTCTATATGAACTTGGAGAACCTCAATGAACTGATACAGAGTAAAATGAGCAGAGCCAGGAGAACATTGTACACAGAAAGTAAAACACTGTGGAACAATCCAGTGTAATGCACACGGTTACTAGTAGCAATACAACAAGTTAAGGCACTAGAAGTGCAAAAGCAAAACAAATGACATTATCACATGACTATATGGGTATGTACTTTGGTGATTAGGCTTTAAAAAATCACTCTATAACAAAAATCAATAATACTGTAATAGGTATCAAGTGATAACATTTGTACAACCCAGTGGAATTGCTTGTTGGCTTTGGGAGTGGGGAGGAAAAAGGGGAAGGAAAGAAAATGAATAATGTAAACATGGAAAAATAGTTTAAAATAAAAACTAAAAATAAAAAAAAATAATTGAATAAATGTCTTAGTTACAAAGAAACAATATTTATGCAATTTTTGACTCTGATAGTGGGTTTTAATAACCTTACCTGTTATCAAAGCACAAAATAAGAACATAGTTTTCACTTCTAACAATAAGGAAGCTAAATGAGGTTTATGAGTATCATCCTAGACTTAAGTACTTGGCCTGTCATGGCTAAGATCTAGAAAACCTTTTAAAGTATTATTTTCTCTTGGAATTGTTAGAGAAGAAATATAAATTGTATAAATACCCCCATTTGGTTCTTGTACATGTTCATGTTGTGAGTAGGAAAAACACAAAACAATTTTTAAAATTTCAATTCCATCTATCTTCATATTATACCATTCTGATTTTGAATTTGGAATCAGAGAACAAAGGTTTGAAACCCAGCCCTTCTACAGTGACTATTTTTGGCCTGTGGCCCTCCCCCAAAATTCTATTAGGAGTTTGTCTTTTTAATTTCTATCTAACTCAATTTGTGTTTTGTTTTGATCTTCAGACCTAGAAGATAATGAAGATAAAAGAACTATAGTCCCTGGGGTAGTGAATGAATGAATTTAAAGAGAAAATACCATCTCCCATGCTGCCAAAAAATAATAATAGGCACATTGTGTCATATATAAAACCAATCCACTTCATTGAACCATGAAAAGAAGCATCAGGAGCAAAATAGAAAATGAATTTTGTTTTGTTTTGTTGTTTAATATATGAAAGGGCATAGCAATGGTAAGAAATGAGTTTGGTCCTCGAGGTGTCAGATTCTTGGCATTTAATTGTGTTGATGAGCACTGGATCCACTGAATCATGGAGCTGACGAATAGGGTACTCATTTTTCATTATCTTGCTTGGATACCTTGCTTGTCCTTCCTTATGTTTTCAAACTGATTTTCCCAAGTGAGATATCAACATATTTTATCGAAACACAATTAAAGGCACATGTGTAAGGTCCAGTTTCTTGAGACAGATAAGAGATTCAACTTTAATAATAATTTTTAAAAATCCCAATTCATCACTGTTGCATAGGGCCTGTCACATTGCAAAGCACACCCATATAAGTGTAGTTGAAGACTATTGGATGTGATGTCAGAAGATGCAGATTTTAATCTTAGATCTTCTTTTGGCTACTGTTTGGCCTTGATCAGAATACTCTTCCCTTATAAATTATTTTTCTCATCAATTAAATGAGGATTGGACAGAAAGATTTCTAAATCGAATAACTTTGTGATGCCATTAAATAATGTTTTTAGTTGCTAAAATGTTTCACTTTGATTGATATTCATAATTTTAATAGGAAAATAATTTTTATTCATTTCCATCCATCCAATAGTATTTATTTTCCAAATATAGTCATTGACAAAATATCAAAACTCATTTTTATTATCTTGTGGTTCAGTGAAGAGGGTTCTATTATAAGGAGATCAAGGAAGGATTCTTAATTTTTTCATCATTTAGATGTATGGGCTTAGAGAATTTATTTAACTGTTCTTGGCCTCAGTTTCCTCATTTGTAAAATTTTAAAAATCTTCATAAAATAAGAATGATAATGCTCTCCATGCACATTGATGTGTGGATTGACTGTCACAATCTATTCATAGGCTCAGTTCACAACTCCACCAGCAATGCATTAATGTCCCAATTTGGCCACATCCCCTCCAACATTCATTACTCTCCCCTTCTTTCATTTTAGCCAATCTGCTAGGTGTGAGGTGATACCTCAGAGTTGTTTTGATTTGCATTTCTCTAATTATTAGAGATTTGGAACACTTTCTCATGTGCTTATTGATTCTTTTGATTTCTTTACCTGAAAATTGCCTATTCATGTCCCTTACCCATTTATCAATTGGGGAATGGCTTGATTTTTTATACAATTGCTTTAACTCCTTGTATATTTGAGTAATTAGACTGTTATGAGGAAGATTAGGTAGTTCTTAATTAAGAATTTAGGTGTACCTAGCAGGAAGGAGCTGGAGTTGGAGAATTCTAGGATAGAATGAAGGAGGAGGAAGTGTGTGTGCCCTGAGAGAGACTCCATTAGTGGTGGGCAAAAACTGTTGCCAGCCCAGGGAGATCTCAGACCCTGCTTCCTGATTTCCTTGGGATCCTGAGTGGAGGTGGATTTCCAGCAACAACAGAACAGCACCAAGAAGAGGAGAAGTTTGGGATCTGGTGGACAGTTTCTCAAGCACACTCTTTCTTCTTGGATATCTTGGACCACTTAGGATTTTGGCAACCTGTGAATCTCTTTGGAAAGCTGTGAGAACCCTCAAAGCCACCCCTTTGATCCATAGCTGTGCTGTTCAAGTCTGGCTGGCACCAGGCTTGAATCAGCTCCCAGAGATTGCACTGCTTCTTGGGCCCTGCCTGTTAGATCACTTAGATTAGTGTAGAAAAAAAGTCCTCCCCTTGCTCTGTGGTTTTGCCCTTCAGATTTTAAGTATAGAAATCCCTTTCCCACCTTTTAGTTAAACATAATTAAAGCTCTTAAATCCCTTTTACCTTGCCTGCTTGTTTCTAGACTCTGGCCTAGGGAGAGCAGGGTGACAATTAAAACTAAGTGCCATTCCTGTGATAAATCCAGTGAACTCCTTATCCTGGTCCAGTCTCTCCTACAACCCAGTGTGTGTACCCACAACTATTTAGATTTATTATAATATCCCTGGTGCCCTCCATTACCTATATTTTCCACAAGACCCCTGACACAGTTTTTTGTTATAATGATTTTTTCCCCAAATTGTTGTTTCCCTTCTGATTTTGGCTGCATTGTTTTTGTTTGTACAAAAGCTTTTTAATTTAATATAATCAAAATAATTTATTTTACATTTTGTAATTTTCTCTAATTCTTTCTTGGTTTCAAAATCTTTCCTTTCCCAGAGATCTGACAAGTATACTATTCTGTGTTCAGTTAACTTATTTATAGTTCATAGGGTCTTTCAAGCACTCATGACTACTACAACTTCATTAATTAATAAAAAGTAATGTGGTATAGTAGGACATAAATGAAGAGAAATTTGAGTTGTTGTGATGTGTTCTTATTTTATATGTGAAAAAAGTGTGTGATTGTGATAATGACTTTCATGAGGCCAATAGGTAGCCAGGTATAGATTTAAATTCATGTCCTAAAACTCTACACCTATCACTCTTTTCCTTGTACCACATTACTTTTCCTTTAAAAGACCCAGAGACTCAGAGATAGGAGAGAATTCTGTTTGCATCTCTGATCTGCTCTACAAGCCCTGTGATGCAGGAAAAGTCACTAAATCTTTCAGGTTTTCAGTTTCCTTATCTGTAAATGGAGATAATAATATTTGTACTACTTTTCACATGAGGTTGTTATGAGGAAATTATTTTGTGAAGTTTAAAAAGAGATATGAATATAAACTAGTACTAATTAAGACTCTCCTTATTTGGAGGACTTGTGATGATTTCATTAGAGCTGTGAGGAAACTTACTATAGCAAACATTTTCTTCACAGATATTTCAAAGTAAGATAATAGTTAAAGAAGTTCCTGGGAGCAGATTGGGGTAACCATCCAGTTGAAGTCTCCCAACATTTAAAATAATCTCAAAAATCAGATTTTAAAGCAGGAGGGTCAAAAAAGTTTGACATGAAACATTTTTCTGGACTAAGAAAACTTAAGAGCTCATCAGGAAAAGTCTGTGACACTGGGGTGTATGCCTATTCATAACCTAAACATGCTGAAGTAGCAGCTTCAGAAGATCTTGGCCCAGAGATTGTAAGGGAGTCAACCACATGATCAGAAAGAGATTACAGATGACCCTTTGAGGGTACTGAGGCCAAATGACACTGATTAGAAACTCTATTTTCCATATGCAATTCTGGGGTACAGTTCAACAAGGGCCCTTGTCACATTCCAAAACAAAAAGGAGTACTATTGCTTACAGTGCCTTTCCTGAATGAAAACCAGAGTTCAGACCAGAAGAGTAATAATCATACCTCTCCTAGGATCATACCACTTTGAAAGCATCCAAACCTTGAAGATCCCTAGAATTAGTTCTCTAAAAAGCAGCACATAAGAGCCTGGAACTTAGAATAATACCTCCCTACCCCAAGTGAAGCAAAGTTCAAAATCAAGGAATAGACTGGAAAAATGAGCAAAGAATGACAAAAGAATTTATAATAAAAAGTTGCTGTGATGTCCAAGAAGACCAAGACATCAACTTAAAAGGAGAAAACAACGGGAAAATAACTTCCAAAAAAAGCTACAAAAAAGGCAAATTGGACTTATATCTAACAAGAATTCCTGGAAGAATTAAAGAAATAGGTAAGAGATGGGAGAGCTAGGTGGTACAGTGTTTAGAGAGTCAGGGCTGGAATCAAGAGGTCCTAGGTTCATTTTCAGCCTCAGATACTTCCTAGTTGTGTGACCTTGGGAAAGTAATTTAACCCCAGTTGCATAGCTCCTCTGTCTTATACTGATTCTAAGAAAGAAGTTAAGGGCTTAGAAAAAGAGTAATAGATAAAACTTTTAGGGGGGGAAGCTGGGTAGCTTAGTGGATTGAGAACCAGGCCTAGAGACAGGAGGTCCTAGGTTCAAATCCGGCCTCAGACACTTCCCAGCTGTGTGAACCTGGGCAAGTCACTTGACCCCCATTGCCTACCTTTACCACTCTTCTGCCTTGGAGCCAATACACAGTACTGACTCCAAGAAGGAAGGTAAGGGTTTAAGAAAAAAAAAAAAAAAAGAAAATGGTTATTTAATGAGATAGATGACTTTCTTCCATTACCGATGAAAAGACCACAGCTAAATATAAAATCAAATATTCAAATGGAAGATTTAAGAGGAGCATAAAAAGGTAAACGTAAAACAGAAACCTTAAGGGACTGTATAAAGTAAAATCATTTCCATTTCTTTAAAGAAAGATAATATATGTAACTCCTAAGAACGCTATCATTATTAGTACAATTAAAAGGAGTTTATATAACCAGAGGGCTTTAGCAGGATTCAATTATGTTAGAATGAATTAAAAAGAAAGGAAGAAAGAAAGAAAGGAAAGAAGGAAGGAAGGAAGGAAGGAAGGAAGGAAGGAAGGAAGGAAGGAAGAAAGGAAGGAAGGAAGATATTAGAAAAAAGGATACACTGGGTAAAGGGAAAAGTGAGAGGTAGAATGAGGGAAATTTTCCCCCATAAAAGAGATGCTCAAGTAAGAGCTTTTATAATGGAGGGGGAAATGAGAGGTGAAGGTGATAGGCAATGCATGAATCTCACTCATCAAAACTGGCTCAATGAAAGAAAAATACAAACATACATAAATACATATATATGTGTGTATATGCTTAAACATACATATATTCACTGAACTATATATAGAAGTGTAACTTAACCAAAAGGGAAATGGGAGAAGAAGAGGATTAGAGAAAACAGAAGGTGGACTTAGGGAGACAGTGGTTAGAAGAAAAATAGATTTTAAAGGACGGACAGTATCAAAAAAGAGAGGAAGAAACAGAAGAAAATGGGATGGAGGGATATATATATATATATATATATATATATATATATATATATATATATATCATTACTATGAATTTAAAGGAGATGAGGTCATCCCTAAAATGGAAGCAGATAGCAGAAGGGATTAGAAAACCAGAATTCAACAATATGTTATTCATAAGAGACACACTTGAAACAGAAAGACAGAAATGGAATTAAAATATGCTTCTAATATGCTTCAGCTCAAATAAAAAAGGCAAGGGTAGCAATCATAATCCTAGACAAAGCAAAAGCAAAAATAGAGTAGACCTAATTAAAAGAGCATAATCAAGGAAATTACATTATGCTAAAAGGTACCATAGATAATGAAATAATATAGAAACTCTTTATAAACGTTTCTCTGATAAAGGTCTCATTTTCTCAAATATATACTGAGTATAAAACTGAGCCAAATTTATAAAAATAAGGACCAATTCCCAATTGATAAATGATCAAAGGATTTAACAGGCAGTTTTGGGGAAGTCAACGCTATCTATAGTCACATAAAAATGCTCTAAATCACTACTGATAAGAGAACATTAAAATGACTCTGAAGAACCACCTCATAGCTATCAGAAATGACAAATGCTGGAAGGGATTAGGAGAAAATAGGGACAATACACTAATGAACTGCTGGAGACATAATGAACTAGTCCAATCATTCTGGAGGACAATATAAAACTATGCCCAAAGGGCTATAAAAGTGCAAATACCCTTTGACCTGGCAATAGCACTATTAGGTCTGTATCCCAAAAAGATGAAAGGAAAGGGAAAATGTCTAATATATACAAAAATATAGCAGCTCTTTTTTAATGACAAAGAGTTGGAAATCAATAGAGGGAACATTTATCAATTGGGGAATAACTGAAAAAGTTGTGGCATATAATTGTGATGGAGTATTACTGTGCCATAAGAAAGATAAAGAGGGTGGTTTCAGAAAAAAAAAAAAAACAACCAAGTTAAGATCCATATGATGTGATGCAAAGTGAAGTCAAAAGAACCTGTGTGCACAACAATTGTGCACAGTAATATTATAATTGTGAAAAAAAATTTCACCCATGAAAGATTTGACTCATCTGATCAATAAAGACAATTCCAAAGGATTCATGATGAAAAAAATGATATAATTTTCTCAATTCATTATTTTTCTTGGTGTTTTTTGGAAACATAGTGAATATAGAAATATGTTTTACATGACTTCACAAGAATAATTAATTTATTGCTTGCCTTGTTGGTGGGTGACGGAGAAAGTGAGAAGGAGAGAATTTGAAACTCAAAAATTAAAAGGAAAACTACTAAAAGTAAATAATCAATGTAAAAAAGAAAAAAACAAACTGTCAAGATTAAAATTCTCAAAATACTTTAAAAATCATTATACAAGGTCCCTAAGGTTGTATTAAAATACTTAAGAGAATATGCTTTTAAAAAAATTTAAACTCTTATCTTATATCTTAAAATCAATTGTATATTGGTTCCAAGGCAGAAGAGTGCTAAGGGCTAGACAATGGGGGTTAAGTGACTTGCTTAGGGTCACACAGCTAGGAAATGTCTGTGCCCAGATCTGAAAATATGAATTCTAGTCTCTAGGCTTGGCTCTCAATACACTGAACCATCTAGCCGCCCCTGAACATGCTCTTTTTTAAAGGGCTTCTTCTATTCATCAGACATCTGTTCTGGATGTTCTGTGAACAACAACAACAACAAAAAACCCTAATCTGTCCTAAGGACATTAAAACACTTTAACTACAAAGGGCTTTAAAATAAGTGCCAGAGATTCTCTCCTTGCAAACATTTTGTTTACAGTTGATTCAAAATTTTAAGTTTGTCAAGAAGTAAATTATATTTCTTGAAAATTGTCTATAATTCAGATGTCTTCACTACTAGAGGGGTACATTTCTATTGTTTGTTTGAAAAAAATGCATGTTTTACCAGATGTGTAATATTTCTATCTTTCCTCTTTCTATGCCTAGACTAGATCATGATTGGATGGAGATGTTGATATCCATGAAATACCTTACCCATTGGATCTAATCAGGTTCCCCATTTAGATATAGTTAATTTTGATGACTTTGTGGGTTAGAATCAACTACAAGAATTTATTACCCATTAATTACGTCCTGGGCATTGTGCTTAAATGCTGGGTATACAAGTACAGAGAGCGAATAACCCCTACTCAAACTGAGTGTTCTAGTCTATGAACTCCTGGGGAAGTAGTCAACCAGCCCAACCATTCTGGAGAACAATTTAAAACAATGCCCAAAGGGTTGAAGATCCGTGAACACCCTTTGACCTGGCAATAACCCTACTAGGTCCATATCCCAAAAATAAAGTGGAAAAGGTCCAAACTAGGGAAAAAATATTGCAGCTATTTTTGTAATGGCAAAGAGTTGGAATTCAATAATTATATTCTAATTAAAGAGATGACAACTTTCTCTCTGTAAATGTATATATATATATATATGCACACCATTTATATATAATAGACATATGTATATGCACACATATATGTATATGTACATATAAATAAATAAACACTATTTTGTTGTAATATATGTGTGTATATAAAAGCACACGTGTATTTTTGCCTACATATATTTGTATGCATCACACACACAAATACAGAGTGAATAAAACCTAATATATACAACACAGAGAAAATAATGTCATTTAGGGGAAAACACATTAGAAGTTGGGGATCAGGAAAAACTTCCTGATGAAGAGAAAGCTTCTATGAGCTATAGATAAGGAAGGAGTATAATCTAGCCCAGTGTGACAGTCATGCCCAGGCACCATGTTGGGAAATAGAGAGTCATCCATCAAGAGCAGAGAGCCCAGCTTGGTTAGAACAATTCAGTAAATGTTTAAAATCTCATGAGAATAGAAATATTTATTGGGACCAGGTTATAAAGGTGTGTAAAAGAGAGATAGAAAAGTTTATATTTTATTCTAGAAGCAATAGGTCATCCAGTTATATCCCCTCATTTCAAACATGAAGACTGATAACTTCTCTAACATCACCCAAGTACTAAGGAGAAGACCCAGGATTAAATCCAGGTCCAATACACTTCTCATAATATCACCTTACCTCTCTGGGACTGAAATACACTGTGCCAAAAATCTGAACTTCCTTTGCCCCAAACAGGAAATCCTTAACCACTTTCCCATTTCTGCTAATGGCATCACTGCTTTGGATCTTCCTTCTCCATTTAGACACATCTTACCACCAAGAAATGATAGGGATCTCTTCCTGGCTCATAGACTGACCCCAATTACTGGCCTGCATTCAGAATCCTGAGTCATAATTCATCATCATTAGAGGAATAATATTTTTTGCTCTTATTATAAGAATAAATAGTAAGGAAAGAAAGAAATCTTTTGATAGTGGTATAGTGGGAAAAATCAGGCTTCAGAGTCAGGAGACACAAATTCAAATCCTCTTTTTTGTAACTTATTACCCATGTGATCTTAGATTTTTTTCTCAGTTTCCTTGTTTGCACTATGAGGGGGTTAGGTCTAATGTCCTCTGAGATCCCTTCCTGCTCTAAATATGTGCTAAATTCTATGATTCCACGACTCTGCCCCCAGATCTCTTGCTCTTTCCCTGGCACACACACATACCACCAACAGTAAAGGCAGGATCTGCCTCGAAATGTAATAATAAGAGATATGACTTCTATAAGCAACCCTTTCCCTCTTCATTTGGTCATTTGTATCCCCCCAAGTTATACCTAATTCTTAATTTCCAGCTAATACATTGAAAGGAATGCTAGATTTCCAATCAAAAGATGTAAGTTCAAATCCAGACTCCCCTATTCCCTATTTTTTTTACCTTGAGAAAATACCTTTATTTTTCTGAGCCTCAGTTTATTTTGAAGAGAGGATTAGTCTAAGTGAGTCCCTTTCACTTCTAATCTAGGAGCCTTTAAGGTCTTTTTTTTTTTTTTTGAAAGTCATTTTTTCCCATCCTGATCACCAACCAGCACCGCCACAACCCCAGCTGTGGCCTGTTCCTGTCTGTCCTTCTTGTCCTATTTTATATTATAAGTCACATTTCTCGGGTTCCATTTATATCTGCAGTCTTGTTATCTTGTTCCTCCACTCTCTAAGTAACAGGCTGGCGATAAGAAGAAGAATAGAGGGAGCAAAGAAAGTTACATTACAGCAGAGTCAAATCGAGGGGAATGAAGGCAGTGTTCAGTTAAACTCATTTGGAAAGAAAGGACACAGAGCAGATAAATGATGATGTGCCTTGGGTTTATAAGTGACAGGGAGCAATAAATACACAAGGAATAAAAAAAGGTCAGTGTGAATAAGGAAGAGCAGAAAGTAATCAAGGAGTAGAAAGAAGGACATGAAGGGTATAAAAAGCTAGGGCCTGAATTAAGGAAGTGGAAAAATGGATAAGGATGGAGATTGGAGCCTGAAAGGCAGAGTGCACTGGGGTTAAGAAAGATATAGTCCGTCATAAATCTGTTTTGAGTACAAAAGGAAGACAAGGTCAGTGAATGAGAAAGGCAGGCCATGAAGGAGTGACACTGATACATTATTGACGTAAGCAGTCTTCCGTAAACCTGATATGATCTTAATCATTTTAAGATAGAAGCAGGAAAAAAAAAAGAGAAGGTAAATATTGAAGGCTGATATTTAAGCTTAACCACGTGTGATGGCTTTCATGAAGCGTGGTGCTCTTTGTTGTCCTGACCCAGAATTTGAATAGTATTTTAAAAACAAAGTTTTCAAGATATAACATAATTCCATCCTTGGCTATTCCCAAGGGGGTCTGCCTATGATCACTCAAACTTCATGTCCTTGTGCTTTGTACAATGTGTCCCCAAAATCCTGGTGCATTTCAGAGCTAAGATAACTAAGTTTTAAGCTATTTAAGTATAAAATGGTACCAAGACTTTGGGGACACACTGTATAGTCCCTTTATAGTTTGAAAGTGATCTTTGTTGTGTTATATATATATGTGTGTGTGTGTGTGTGTGTGTGTGTGTGTGTATGTATATATATATATACATATATATATATAAAACACAACAAAGATCACTTTATATATATATGTATATATACATATATATATACACACACACAATTTCTGGTGGTAAATAGGACAAATATTATTATGCTCAGTTTGCCTTTGGCAAACTGAAGATCAGAGAGATAAAGCTGTATAACGCCACATAGCTAAAAAGTGGCAGGGGCCGGGCACAAATCCATACCTCATGGTTTTGAAGTCTGTGTTCTCTTCCCTACAACAAAATATATCTTAGTGCAGTATTTATCTGTTTACTTAGACATGCAAACTGCTTTCCTGATCATCCATCATTTCATAAAATCCCATTCTGCATATTAATATCTGTTTATGTTTCTTCCAGTTCTTTTATATACATAGTCTCATTTGACTCTCTAAAACCATGTGAAATAATCAAAGAATAGTTATTTCCACTTTCTTGTTAAGGAAACAGATGTTCTCAGAATAAAAGCGACTTGTTCAGAGTCAAAAAGTAAATTTGAGATAGAACTAACACCACAGTGGTGCTTTGATAGCTTTGTAATAGGATAGGAAGAATAGGAGATGAGATCTGGTGGATACTGAAGTTTGGGAGAACACTGGAGTCGTTGAGGTCATTAGATTAGTTGGTAAAAGGAAAGAGTAGTTGAATACCACTAGACCAGGTTAAAAAATAAAAAGACAAGTCCAAATTCTAAGAGATGTGCATACAAGTGAGTAGTGGAAGGCAAACAGCAGATTTGGTCAAACTGGAGATGATTTGACTCCAGTGATCAGGAATCTTGGCTAAGACCTTGAATGATACAAAATCACAAACATCTTTCCAACATCTTATGCTCCTTATTACTCTACCCTCCAAACTAAGTAACAAGAACAGAATTCTTGTCAACAAAAAGACCCACTAACAAGTGTCAGATCCTAAGGTCTGAAGGAACAGCAATAATGATGCTCCTACTTTCCCCTTCACCCCTCGCACTCCCCCTACCACTGGTTTTAACATGTGTCATTGATCAAGACGTATTTCAAAATTGTTGATGATTGCATTGGTGTGGTAGTTTCAAATCAAAATCCACAATCATGTCTGCCTCATCCCATGTGTTCAAGCAGCTATTTTTCTTCTGGGTTTCCACTCCTGCAGTTCTTCCTCTGAATGTGGGTAGCGTTCTTTTCCAAACATCCCTCAGAATTGTCCTGGATCATTGCATTGCTGCTAGTACAGAAGTCCATTACATTAGATTGTACCACAGTGTATCAGTCTCTGTGTACAACGTTCTTCTGGCTCTGCTCCTTTCCCTCTGCATCAATTTCTGGAGGTCTTTCCAGTTCACATGGAATTCCTCCAGTTTATTATTCCTTTTAGCACAATAGTATTCCGTCACCAGCATATACCACAATTTGTTCAGCCATTCCTCAATTGAAGGACATACCCTCCTTTTCCAGTTCTTTGCCACCACAAAGAGTGCAGCTATAAATATTTTCATACAAATCTATTTATCGATGATCTCTTTGGGGTACAAACCCAACAATGGTATGGCTGGATCAAAGGGCAGGCATTCTTTTATAGCCCTTTGAGCATAGTTCCAAATTGCCTGCCAGAATGGTTGGATCAGTTCACAACTCCACCAGCAATGCATTAATGTCCCAATTTTGCCACATCCCCTCCAGCATTCATTACTCTCCCCTTCTTTCATTTTAGCCAATCTGCTAGGTGTGAGGTGATACTTCAGAGTTGTTTTGATTTGCATTTCTCTAATTATTAGAGATTTAAAACACTTTCTCATGTGCTTATTGATACTTTTGATTTCTTTATCTGAAAATTGCCTATTCATGTCTCTTTCCCATTTATCAATGGGAATGGCTTGATTTTTTTTTTTATACAATTGATTTAACTCCTTGTATATTTGAGTAATTAGACCCCTGTCAGAGTTTTTTGTTATAAAGATTTTTAACCAATTTGTTGTTTCCCTTCTGATTTTTGCTGCATTGTTTTTGTTTGTACAAAAGCTTTTTAGTTTAATATAATCAAAACCATTTAATTTACATTTTTAAATTTTCTCTAACTCTTGCTTGGTTTTAAAATCTTTCCTTTCCCAGAGATCTGACAAGTATACTATTCTGTGTTCACTTAACTTATTTATAGTTTCCCTCTTTATATTCAAGTCATTCACCCATTCTGAATTTATCTTGGTATAGGGTGTGAGATGTTGATCTAAACCTAATCTCTCCCATATTGTTTTCCAAATATCCCAGCAGTTTTTGTCAAATAGTGGATTCATGTCCCAAAAGTTGGGCTCTTTGGGTTTATCATACACTGTCTTGGTGATGTCACTTACCCCAAGTCTATTCCACTGATCCTCCCTTCTGTCTCTTAGCCAGTACACATATTGTTTTGATGACTGCTGCTTTATAGTATATTTTAATATCTGGTACTGCTAGACCCACTTCCTTCACATTTTTTTCATTATTTCCCTTGATATTCATGATCTTTTGTTATTCCAAATGAACTTTGTTATAGTTTTTCCTAATTCAGTAAAAAAGTTTTTTGTTAGTTTGATAGGTATGGCGTTAAATAGGTAAATTAATTTGGGTAGAATGGTCATTTTTACTATGTTAGCTCGTCCTACCCATGAGCAATCAATGTTTTTCCAATTGTTTAGTTCTAGTTTTATTTGTTCGGAAAGTGTTTTGTAGTTGTTTTCATATAATTGCTGTGTATGCCAAAGGTCCCTTGTAATGGTGAATCCTATGACCCAGAATTTTTAATTCTCAAAAGGTCATTAAACTGCTGTTTTCAGTTCATGCTTTTTTTTTTTTTGGTCAAAGCCCATTTCACCTGCTGCCTCTCTCTAGAAACTGTCTCTGGTTGCCCCAGTAGAAAGAATTTTCTTCCTATGACTTCATACTATTTCGTGTGCTTCCAAAGCATTTATGATATTCCAATTCATATTCTCACTATCATTCAGTCTTATCTATATCACTAGATTTCGGAGTCTAACACAGCATCCAGGATATGGCTAAAGCAACATAAATATATCTTTAATGATTTAGTGAATACAAATGACCTGTAGGTGATGATTGCAGAAATGCAAGTTGATAATTAGTGTCTGCCATCCCCTTGACAATAGCTACTGAATACAGGGCAATGGCAAATGCTCGACATCCCTCCTTATTACAATGCCCACAAGTTCCACGCATTGCATTAACTGTCATATTGCCTAATTTTAGTCCTT
Organism: Gracilinanus agilis; assembly: GCF_016433145.1. NCBI lineage: Eukaryota > Metazoa > Chordata > Mammalia > Didelphimorphia > Didelphidae > Gracilinanus > Gracilinanus agilis. The sequence continues at coordinate 204,899,485 of NC_058135.1, forward strand.
CTCATATGGATAAGAGGATAGAGAGAATATGTTTCCTCAACCTGACTTGAGCATTTGTCCCTAGTAAGAGAGGAGAGAGCTTTCTTTTTTATTTATTTGCTGCAAAATATCAAATGGGCTTCCAAAGAGTCTGTTTCTTCTTCCCTAAAAAATATATATATGAATGAAGTAGAGTATCTGTGGGTCCCTTCCAACTCCAAAATAATATGATCCAATGAACTAGCACCTATTTCCAGGTTTCAAACTCCCCCCCCCCACACACACACACACACATTGTGCCAATGAGCTGCTGCCTGGAGGGGACCTTCTAACAGATTTCTTTCTAGACACTATCTCTTACAATTGTCTAGCTCATTTCTCCAACCCTCTGTGAACAGTTCTTTTATTCGTTCCATCATTATTATTCACCATGGATAGCAACGTTGGCAAAATTTAGCTTCTCACTGCAGAAGCAAAATCATAAGCATCAGAAGCATCAGTTTTGCCCTAAAGCTACTAACAGCAAAATCAGTTAATATGGACATGAGGATTTTTGAGTCCCTCATGCCTTTGAAGTAGTATTTCTGGGCTAGCAAGAACCTCATTCTTGTCCCCTTGCCATTTATTGTTTTATCCACTAAAGTATAGGGCAGGACACTAGCTGCTGATATCTCAAACACTATCTACTTGGTCTGCAGTCATTCACTCTGCAGTCATCAGCACTTTTTAGGTTCATTCCAAGGCTGGAACTTTGCATATCAATCCATAATCTGCTGAACTTCATCTTGTGAGTATTAGTCCATGGAACAGACATGAACTAATGATGCATCTTCAATGGCTCTCTGATGGTATTAGTATGTTGATTTCTCTTTTGAAATGTCTGGAATTTACCTCCTTCTTAATACCTACTTTTGGTACTCTGGCATCATACAATTTAGAATTGGAAGGGCCCTGAACTTAGTCAAATCCCCTATTTAAAAATGATACAGAAGGTCTGTATCCCAAAGAGATAAAGGAGAAAAAGAGGGAAAGGAGATACTTATAAAAATATTTATAGCAGCTCCTTTTGTGGTGACAAAGAACTGGAAATTGAAGGGATATGCCTCAATTGGGGAATGGTTGAAAAAATGTGGCATATGATAGTGATGGAATATTATTGTTCAAGAAGGAATGATGAACAGGATGATTTCAGAAAGAGCTGGAAAGATCTACATGAATTGATGCAGAGTAAAATAAGCAGAACCAGGAAAACATCGTACACAGTAACAGCAATGTGGAATCATCAATTGTGATAGACTTGGCTATTATCAGCAATACAATGAGCCAGGATAATTCTGAGGGACTTATGACAAAGAATGCTATCCCCTTCCAGAGGAAGAATTGTTGGAGTCAGAGTGCAGATCAAAGCATACCATTTTTCACTTGTTTATTTGAATTTGTTTTGGGGGGTGGGTTTTGGGGGTTTGGGTTTGGGGGAATCATTATTCACTTACAAAAATGAACAATATGGAAATAGGTTTTGCATGATAATACATACATAACCAAGATAAATTGATTGCCAGCTCCAGAAGGGAAAAGGATAGGGAGAGTGGGAGACATGTTCAATCATATAATTTCAAAAAATTTATGTGGAAATTTGTTATTATGTATAATTGGAAAAAATTAAAAATGGTGATGAAAATAAAATGTATTGGGTACAGAATTAATTGTTTTAATTCATAGCCATTTGAACATCTTAATCACTAATCAATCAAAATAAAAAAGTTTCTATTCCCTTTTCTACTCAGTCTGAAATACCCAACAAGGCCTCCATAACCCGGCTCATCCTATATCACTTGAAGGAAGAGTACCCTCTAAATGGATATCTCTTCTGCGTAGTTTAGCTTTGAAATTAAGTATTGAATTATATGAACTTTCTTCTTTGCTTAATAAATTAAAATTTTCCAAGATTACATTCTAGTAAAATTTTTAAGAATAGTTTTCTGAAATTTTTCATTCCATGCTCTTTCCCTTGTATCCCATCCTTTCCCCTTTTCTAATAAGGCAGGTAATATGATATAAATTGATTCAATACATATTTCCTTGTTCATCATGTTGTAAAACCAGTAACATATTGCTTACACAAAGAAAATTTCATGAAGGAAATTAAGTGAAGAATGTCATACTTCAATCTGCATTCAGATTTGGACAGTTCCTTCCATAGAAGTGCTAGCCTTTTGTTTTGTCTATAAATTTTCTCACTATAAGTCAGAGCAAAGCCTATGAGAGAGCAGCTAGCTCAATTTTCTATTCATAAAGTAAATGCTTAATATTTGAATAGAGGAAGAAATAATAATCACTTTTTTCTGACCTCCAATTGCATTTACCTGCCAGCACGAGGTAATTCAGTGGTTAAAGGCTTTCTGATTGTTCCATATGTGACAACTCTATCCTCCTCCAACTGCCTAGTGGATCCTTTGAGAAATGCAATTTCTATCTCCCATTGCACAGTACTGCATATATAGTAGAGTCTCAATTAATATCTGTTGACTGATTGACTTATCTGACTCCCTTCCACCTGTGTCAGCACATTGCCTTCAGGCAGATTTATCATCCCAGGGCCCTAAGTCGACAGAGCGATCCATGATTAGTGCCATTTTGTAGGCATGTGTCCTGGGAACAGCTAGGAGTTCATGGTAATTTTACTATACTTAGTTCTCCCCAGATAGCATTATGTGCCACAACAATCTTAGGATCTTGGGAACGATTTTTAGGCAGCTAAACATCTTTAGTAAAAGGTCAGGGACTTTTCACTTAATCTAGAGCACTGTTCTCATTAAGCTAAGCAATACATACATCTGTGTGCTCTTCTTTGTACTTTATTTTAAGCATGAAAAAGGGAAAGGGGAAGGGCCCTGTTTTATGCAGTTTCTGAATCATCCTCTAGGACTTCCATGCCTCAGAATTGTTTTCTATAAATATGAAAGCACCAGGCTAAATGGATTCTAAGCTCCTCACAAATTGTAATATTCCAGAAGGAAAAAAATGTGGAATTAAGAGTTGAAAAACATTTCAAGGGTCATGTGGTCCAATCTCTATCTGGTTATGAATGTTCTAGCATCAACATGCTAGAAAAGGAGACAACCAGACTCTTCTTGAACACCAGTAGTGACAAGGAACTCACTACAGCCCTAAAGCAGCCCAATTCACTTTTAAGAGAACTCTAATTGTCAGAAAGTTCTACCAAAAGAATTTTTGTTGGAAAGAAGAATGGTCACCCATTGCAGAAGCCCATGTTTAAAATTTCTGCAACTTAGAGAGGCTGAGATTGGTGGATCATTTGACTTCTGAGCTGTAGTAACACTAAAACTAATATGGGATTTGCACTCTATCCTGCACAAATATTAGCACCAGAGAGTGAAGAGTAATCAGGCTTCCTAAGTAGGTACAGTCACCCAAATCAGAGAAGCAGAGTAGTTTAAAGCTTCCATGCTTATCAGTATTGAGATCAGGCCCATGAGTGGTCACTGCATCTCAAGCCTGGCTTAGATAGGGAGAACTTGTCTCAAAAAATGGTGATAAAGAAAATAATATATATTGCATTCAGAATTGCATTTCAGACTCACCCGGATTCCACTTCACTTCAGGATCTACATAAAAGCAGTTTTTCATTGATTTAATTTGTGGCCATTTGAGTTTCTTAATCATTAATCAATCAAAAGGAAAAAAGTTTCTATTTCAAGGGACAATATTTCTTATTACTCATCTATAAAAGTATGAAATTTATTTCAAAGATCCTAAAACATATTTCTAATTAATCACATATATCTCAGAATTCCAAGTTGTACATTTCTAAAACATCCCAAAATATTTTCCTTCCTTGTTTCCTTCCCTTTCCTTCCCTTCCCTTTCCTTCCCTTCCTTTTCCTTCCCTTCCCTTCCCTTCCCTTCCCTTCCCTTCCCTTCCCTTCCCTTCCCTTCCCTTCCCTTCCCTTCCTTCCTTTCTTTCTTTCTTTTTCTTTCTTCCCTCCTTCCTGCCTTCATCCTTTCCTTCCTTTTTTTCCTCCCTCTCTCCCTTCATCCTTTCCTTTCCTTCCTTCCTCCCTCCCTCCCTCCATATCTCTCTTCTTTCATCATCCCCTTCTTTTCAATCTCCTTTCTTTTTCCTTTTCTTTAGTTTCCCCCTCAATATAATGTGTAGAATACTTTTTATGCACACACAATGAAAAAATCGTTGTTTGAGGGAGAGAGAACAAGCCTTAATTCACTGAATAACTATTTGCTTCTTTGCAGGATGGATGATGCAATCAGTATGAGGACATGCTATTAAGTACACAGCATGGATATTTAACTGTACAGAATTGAAACTAAGGCAAATAGGATGGTAAAGGGTTTTGAGTTCATTTATTGTGAGGAGAGGACAAAAGACCTAAGGCTTTTTAGAATGAAGGGAAGACCCAGGTAAGACATGATAATTGTCTTCAAGTGTCTTCAAGAAGGGCTGTCATTTGAAAAAGGGTTGAGTCCCAAGGAGACAGAGCTAAGAACAATACATAGCAATTGCAAAGAGGCGAACTTAGCCTTAATACAAAAGAAAGAAAAGTTTCCTAACAATCAGTACTGTATGAGTAAAGAATGGACTGTCTTATGGGATACTGGATTGATTCATCCTCACTGAGAATGTAATAAGGACATACTGGAGATGATAAGGGGAGTTTCCAATCTGAAGGAATACTGGGTTACCTGTAATCCTCTATGAGACATGCCTTCTTCCAACAAAATTCTAGGCTGGGTAATTTCACCCCATCCTTTCTCTAATTACCCATATTATAAAAACCTTCCATCAAAGATTGAATGACCACTATCAAGTGAGCTTTAAAATGGAGTATCATTCTGGGAAAGGTTGGAATAGACTGCCACTGAGATCCTTTTCAACTCTGAAACTGTGATTCTGTTATATCCCAAGTTTCTAGAAAGAATATGGAATATCCTTTAGCCTAACATGATTCAACAACTTCCACCTCATGACTATGTGAATGGCAGCAGTCTATTGTGATCACAGTAGTGTCCTAGAGAAGAACCATGAAGACTCATGCTACTGGTCAGGGAAATGGAGCAAGACTGAGCTTTTAGTGCCCTTTCTTGGTCTGGGCTAAATCTGTAATCTTCCTTTTAGCATTGGATAGCTGCACTACTAGTAAACTAGCTGGATATAAATTGCTAGGCAGCTAAAGATTCTAAAGCCTCTCCATGAAATTCAGGATATTCATTTTAAGTCAACTCTTAAAAAGTTGAGGAGTTTTTTGTCCTTATTTTTGTTGTTGGCTAATACTCTAGGGAAATAAAAATACCAGAGTCAGTGTGTGTGTGTGTGTGTGTGTGTGTGTGTGTGTGTATGTGTGTGTGTGTGTGTGCGTGTGTGTGCGTGCATACGTGCCCACTTGCATACACACAATTCTTTCTCTAAGTTTCTTATAAAAGTAAAAAACAAACAAACAACAAAACAACATCCAAAAAACTAAGATTCAAATGGAGCCAGAAGCAAAGGCAGAAAACAGGTTGGCTTCCATCATTCCATTACCAACAGAAATGGATGGGGACTATACCCTCATTCTGTCCTTTGCATAATTCAGCAAGTTACTAATACTCAAGTTTTTCACCTCTAATATAGAATAACTGCTTAATCTGCAAAAGAAAACAGAGGGAAAGAACTTTTTATTATAGAAAAAATAGATTTCTGCCAGTATGCAAGTATCATTTGAAAAGTTTTTTTGTTCAGCAAAGTGACTTAAAAGGGAAAAATAAAAACAAAAGGAATATGGGTTCAGAGGACCTTAGATTTCAAGCCGAAAGGAACTAGGAGAGACCAAGGAAGTTGAAGGCTACTTGGCAAGGTGGATGCCCTGTTCTTTGTATCTTCATTTTTCATGAAAGGAAGAGAGGTATATTAAGTGTAGGGGCTTTGAAATTCATTTGTGCCAAGGACTTTTTGGTTAAAGACTGTGGTCCCCTTCTCAGAAAAAAATATTTTTAAATACATTCACTAAAATACAGAATATCAAAACAAATCAATTGCATTAAAATATAGTTATGATATTTTTTGAAAAACAAATTCCTGGGATCTCAGGTTAAAAACCCTTAGAATATAGGAAGAGGGCTGGGCATGTAGTTAAAGGTCTTGGATTTGAACCCCAATTTTACCACTTACAATTTATGTGATTTGGGGTAACTTATTTAAGTTATCTGAGCCTCAATTTCCCCAACTATAAAATTAAGGAGTTGGACTGGTGATCTTTAAGGTCCTTTCCACCTCATGTATCACACATAGGGACAGAACACACCAGCTTTCTCTCACCCTAACTGTGGAAAAATAAGATCAGACAGTATGCATAAAGACATTATTTACATACTCTAACAAAAAGCAGAACAATAATTTTAAATATCATAATTAATAATTAAAACTTGCATTTCTTTGGGACTTTAAGGGTCTATAAAGTACTTTTTTAGAACATATGTGGCATATTCTAAATGTTAATCTCATTTAGCAAATAAGAAAACAGAGGCTTGGAGAGTTTAGGTTTTCTCAAAGTCAAATGGGGTCTCCATTTGTTGCTGTTGCTCAATTATTTTCAGTGGTGTCTGACTCTTCATGGACTCATTTTAAGTTTTCTTGGCAAAGATACTGGAGTTGTTTTGCCCATTCCTTCTCTAGCTCATTTTACACAATAAAAAACTGATATAACTTGTAAGTGTCTGAGGGCAGATTTGAGCTCAGAAAGATGAGACTTCCTTACTTCAGGTCCAGCACTATATCCACTATGCCACCTGAGCCTCAGTGTATCCATGATTAAAATCAGGATCATAATTTTTTCACTCTATTCAATGCAAAGTTGTTGAGATACATGAGAGAAAAGATAAAACATGATCAAAATTGGAATCTAGTATGACATTCATGGATTAGCTTCATGTTAAATCATTAATGTTTCTCATTTTATAACTTTAGTTTATTATATCTTTAGTTTAGAGAAACACTCATCTTCCCCACCTCCACTGGGATTTCCATGCATGGGAAGTATCTCCATGCATGGGAAGTATCAGGGTTAGTTAGAGGTCTTGGATTTGAACGCCAATTTTACCACTTGTAATTTATGTGATTTGGAGTAACTTATTTAAGTTATCTGAGCCTCAATTTCCCCAACTGTAAAATTACGGAGTTGGACTGGTAATCTTTAAGGTCTGGAAGGGTTTGAATTCACTCCTGGTATGTGGCTTACTTCATATTTGCTTAGTATCCACAATGTGCTGCCAAGAAAAGAAAGTTTCCTAAATGGGAATGTTGCCATGAAAGAACACAATGAAATTCTTTCTTTTAAGAAGCAGGTGGCCCCAGGAACCAAATCAAGAGCTTTATTCCATCACAAGTTACTACTGAGAACTCTGACTTAGAAGGAAGGCTCTTTATTTTCCTGATCCCTTCCTCCCTCCTTCGCTTCCCCCTACCCCAAACCTCACCCTTGGCCCCCTGTTTCTTGGCAGGGCATCTGCCATTTTCTTAATTATCTCAGGAAAAAGTTCCCTAAATCCCATTTTTCATGAATGAGACTTTTGAGTAAGTTCTACCTAATCTCTCACTTAATTACTTACTCAATCATTGTACTGATATAGACTTTGACATATCCATGACAACATGGATAGTGACCCTTTGTTCATCAATGTAGATTTCAATTCCACCATATTTCATTCTGGACATTTCTTACCTGTGTCTGTCCAGATATCCTCCACAGAAGACTTAGCCAACACCCTAGAAATCCTTGGTGGTTCATGAAATACTTCAAAGATGGCAATAGAGTACTCTTTTGATTTGTTCCCCCTCACTCTTTCTTTCCTTTTTTTTTTTAAAACTCTTACCTTCCATCTTAGAATTAATACTGTGTATTGGTTCCAAGGGAGAAGAGCAGGGCAATAAGGGCTAGGCAATGAAGGTTAAGTTACTTGCCCCAGGTCACCCAGTTTGGAAGTGTCTGAGGCCAGATTTGAACCTAGGACCTCCTGTTTCTATTGCCTGGCTCTCAATCCACTGAGCCACCCAGCTGCCCCCTCTTTTTTCCCTTTAAACTAGATTTCCCTATCTCTCTTATACTGAAATTTCCATGGCTACTAAAGGGCTGGTCATAATTTAATTGGCACATTAATCCAGACTTTTGACCTGTTTTGTTTCCAAGCTGGATTGATTTGCCCCTCTTTTAGTCAAACTGATGGTCTTGGATATTCCATATTAATATAGAACTTAATGCAGACACCCTTCAAGCTAAGCCCACTAGAGCTCAAAACTCCTAGGCTGGAGAGATCCACTAGCTTCTATCCTCAGAGAGTGAGGATTATAAATGTGTTCACCACCTGTTCAGGTCACCTCCTTTTAGCCATATGACTAACCACACTACCCTTTCTTCACCTTTCTGAAGTGGAGTCTTTTTGAGGAAGCTGAGTGGTTAGAAAGTCAGTAGAACACTAGGTGTAGAGTCAGGAAGACTTGAATTCAAATTCAGCCTTAGTCACTTATTATCTGTGTGACCTTTGGTAAGTCATATATCCTCTGTCTACTTCAGTTTCCACAATTGCAAAACAGGGATTATAATGGCATTTAACTTCCAGGGTGGCTGTAGAGATAAATGAAATAATATTTTAAAATTTAGCATTAAAACTTAGTTCAGTGCTTGGAAAATATTAGATTCTATATAAATGCTAGTTATTATTGTTGTTATGTTACCCCACTTTTCATATACAAGCCATAATATTATACATATATGCCTGGTATATGTGGTAATATACTTCCAAACTACCACCAGCAGGCACACATGTCTGTGTGCACATAAACATTAGTTTATGATTCTAAATAAATATTAGTCTACTAATTAACAATTAAGTTAATTTATTAATTATTCTACTAATACTTAACTATGGTATCATCACCACCACCCTGGTAGGTAAAAAGGGACCACTGGAATGTGTCTGGAGAGAGAGTTTCTAGTCCTGCTTGTGTTATAAACAGATTATGTGAGTTCAGTCAAGTCATTTGGCCTCTCTCGGCATCAGGTTCGTTATCTGTAAAATGAGACATCTGAACAAGATTAATCATGAACATTTCTCCTAGATCTGAAATTGGTCCTAAAAGTGTTGAAGTAGTATAGGATCAGACAATTTTGAGAAAGAATCATGAAATGCAATAGTAATGGACAAGTCTAAGTTCAGAAACATGCATGGATAAGTAAAAAAGAATTGTGAAATTTAGAAATGTGAGAAACCAGGAGGGGTGAATTATTCTAGTTCCATGCATTTTACATGTTTTACAGATTTTTTTTTAGTTTTCAGATATGGAAATAAAGACCAAGAGAGGGAAAGTAATGATTCCAAGATCATACAAATGCTAGTTAGCCAACCCAGGATTCTAACCCAGAACCTTTCGTTCTTAAACCACACTTTACATCATATATCTATGCTCCATACAGTACCACCAGAACCTCAATATAGCATTAAAACAGGTACCCTTGGGGCACCTAGATAGCACAGTGGATAGAGTATGAGACTTGAAGTTGGGAGGACTTGGGTTCAAATCTGGCCTCAGACATTTCCTAGTTTTGTGACCCTGGGCAAGTTTTTTAACCTCAATTGTGTTGCCCTCACTAGTGTTCTGCCTTGGAATGAATACTTAGCATTAATAAAAATAAATGCATAAAGGATAGTACCAAGTTGCCTCATAGACAAAGACATTCTGTCCCTTCATCAGGTTGATGCTGAGCCATTTTTGGACCCATATGTCTAGCACTAAGCTCCCAAATTTCTCAACTTTCTATTCTTTTTTCTGTGGTTTGCACTGGCATATGATCTGTCCCTTTCCATCCCACTCTTCCATGGCAACTTCCCTATTTAAATTGGTGAGTTGGAATCTTGCAGTCTTGATACTTTCAATGGTAGCAGCTCCCTAGGCAATTGCTGAACTTGGAGCAATCCAGATAGTGCCTGCCCTATCATTTCCTTCCTTTCTCCTCCTAATCCTGTGTTATCCTCCCTGATTGACATGTGGAACTCATTTCAGACCATTCTGCACAGCTGGAGGCATTCATCTTTCTTGAAAGAGAAGAACAGTGCTATTTTCTTGGCAGGTTTGAATTTTGCCCACCTGACAGTAAGATTAATTATTCTCTCTTTGTCTTTCTCCCCTTGTCTTTCCTTTCCCTTTCCTTCCCATCCCACTTCTTGGTTTCCTCCATCTTTCCATATAACTATCTAGTTATCTCTCATTATTTCTGTCTGCCTCTGCTATTCCGGATGTTGACTTGTTTTTAAAACATCTGGTAGAATATCTTCTCTTTGCTGCTCATGATTAGTATTACTAATGAGGTACTTTTCTCTTCCTGAATATTAAGTCTAAGCCAACATCCCTCTCATTTCATAAAAAATGTGTTTATTTTCTTAAATGTATCTCACTGGGTCACTTCTTTGCTCCTCTCATTGTCCCTAAATATGTAACTATGTAAAAAGATTCTTGTTAATTCCCTCCTCAAAAGAAAGCAATGTAGATATGTCTGGTTTAGAGTAAGGTTGGCATGGGTGAAGGCTTAAAAGGCTCTGAAAGCTGGAGATGCAGGATTGATGGATTTCAAGCTGCTCTGACTTGTGAATGATTTGGTGAACTATGAGTCTCCCGGGCTACAGCAAGACTAAAGAGAATAAGGGCAATCGATCATTTCATCAAGCTTCTCCAAGTACATTTAGCTGTGATCCACTCTTTAGAAAGATATATCAGCTGATTTGTATAAATGTATATTGTATATTGTGGTGTCATCCTTGGCTTCCTAATTAGGACGTGGAAGTAACCCTGGGATCTCAAAGTCTACGCCTGCAGAACTCAAGCTCTGGTAGATCCTACCAAGCTCAGAAGACTTTGAGTGTAGAGTAGTCAATGGACATGATATATGTATCAGAGAGATAAAGAGAGAAAGAGAGAGAGAGAGAGAGAGAGAGAGAGAGAGAGAGAGAGAGAGAGAGAGAGAGAGAGAGAGAAACAGAGACAGACAGACAGACAGACAGAGAGAGACAGAGAAAGAAAGACAGAGTATGTACATTTAATAATATAGATAGCATATGTATATATGTGTATACATATATATGGGGTACATACACAATTTGCTTTTTTACTGATAGGGATATATGATCAAAAGCATTTGGGGATCATTTTTCAGTAGAGGGTTTTCTTATTGTTTTGTTTTTGTTTTATTTTTTATCTAAGTTGGTCAGCGAGCTTCCTGCATATGTCCTTCAGACTGTTGACATAGCTTCTCCCTTTTCTTTCCCAGTAGATGCATGTATGAATCTGTCTTTAGAATTTCATAGTGGTGCTCCCCAGGATTCTACCTACTTTTCCTTTGGAACTTTTGAAATCTGCTTTCCCTAAATTTATGTGCATACCTGTTTTTTTCCTTCTTTTCCCATCCTTGTCTTTCACAGGAGAGACAGCTTGTCAGAAAGTATACAGAGCTAACCTTGAAGTCAGGAAGTTAAGTTGAATTAACAAGCACTTATTAAGTGGCTTCATGCCAGGCACAGGAACACCTGGGTTCAAGCCCTACATCTGACATATACTGGCAATGTTTCCCTGGGAAATTCAATTAACCTCTCAGTGTTCCAGGAAATTCTCTTACACTTGAAGCTGCAGCAAAGGCACCTACTTGTATTAGTAGGGGGAGATTTCCATTTCAAGTTCCCTAAAAAAAAAGTAAATCACAAAGGCAATTTCCTATAGTTCTATCACACACTCCTACAACCTCCTGAACAAAATACCCACAATATCTATTTCAGGTCCTTATTATTGATTAAAATTAGATTCAAAATAGCCATTTCTTATTTTGTTCTCTCTACTTTTTAAAGGAGGATTTTATCACTAAAGCAAATAAGCATAATGTATTATTTCTTCTTTGGGAAAAGAAAAAGTTATGACACATATCTAGATAATCAAAGGCTCTCTGAATCTCATTAACATTCTTCTGTGCTAGAGTTATGATCATTTAAAAAACATTTTTAAGGGCCGAGTCTCCGGATCTCATCTAGGCTGGAATTACAATAGCCACTCACAGACCCTTTCCCCAAAGCCAATTTTCAAGCTATGTTTGGCCTGCTCTATTTCTGACTTTGACTGGTTATCCTCTCCTTAGGAAATCCTTGTATCTCTTCTCCCAATAACTTATCATATTGGTATCAGGTGGTACAACATCCCAATCAGCACTAATTTCACTACATAACTCAGAACTCCCGAACTCAAGAGATCCACCAACTTTAGCTTCCCTATTAGTTGAGTTTTCAGTTGTATGCCACCATATTTGGTGCTATGATTTATCTCCTACACATCTTATATATGCCCACACTTCTTTATATATACCTAATTGATGCTCATTACATACTTCTTCATTAGCTTGTTCTAGTATCTCCAATTAGGCAAACATGTTAAGTCCTTGTTATATGCAAGTTCAGTGTGAAGTCCTGGAGAGGTAAAGACAAAAGACAAAAGAAAAAAGAAAAATCCTCAACCCTCAGGAAGCTAAAAGTCCCCAACCCTAAATAATTGTGCAGATTTTTGTCATTGTAGGAATGCACTCTAGCAATACTAATTGCAGTGTATTTATGATTGAGTAGCTTAGTTTTAGATAGTAATCTAAGAGCGAGAGAAGTGAATTGACAAAGCACTTCACAGCTACTAAGTATCAGATGTAGAGTGGTAACCCCATTTTTTCCCAACTCCAAATCTAGTATACTATCAGCTATGCCAGGTTGTCTTGAAATATAGAATAATTTAATGTTTTCCATTTAAACTTCCTTATAAAGTAGAAGCAAATATGGTAGAGACATCTACTGGAAATTTGGGATAAGAAGGGACCTAGTTTAGAATCCAAATCATCAAAAACAATATATGAAACTTGTCCATAACAATATCCATAATGATAATGATTTGTCTATGCTCATAATCAGTGGATAAATTATATATACATATATACTAAATATATATAAAAATAAAAAACACAAACACCCAAAATAAATAAATGTGAGAATATTATATATATATATATACATATATATATGTATATATATATATATAAAACACCTACTGTGTGCTAGTCACACAGATACAACAAGGCATAGATGGGATTTGAATACAATTCATCTGGCTCCAAAGCCTGAGCTCTTTCCATTACAGCTGTTTCTCTAAGTTCCCAAAATTTTAATCTACAATGTCAGTGTGAATGCAAAGCACTATGAGATATCCATTCTTTTGTTTCCTCTCTTATGAAGAGAAGCAGCTGTGTGCTTCTCTGATGTGTTTGGGTAGTGTAGTTGTGGAGGACAGGTGGGCAGGGCTGGTTCTGGAGAGATAGAAGGGGATATCATTAATAGAGCCATAGGATCTTAGAATTTGAGGTGACCCGAGAGGCCATCTAGGTTGATCTTCCACCCCATTGCCTGACATTTTCATGGCATCATCAATGACTAGCCAGCTTGTCCAAATAACCTTGAGAGACGCAAGTATTCCCAGCCTCCTATTGTCTGGACCTTCCCTATTCTTTTCTGTTACTTTCTTAGATTTTCATTTTGATCTAGGTAAACTCATCTTCTTTTTCCTCTTTTCTCATTTTTGTCTTTCAGTGGGGAAGACAGCATCTCTTCAGAACAGAAGGGCCAAAGAGAACAGTGAGAGAAAGGGAAAAGCCAAATTAAACCAGAGGAAGCTTTAAAAATAAAACTCCTTTTATCCTCCTAAGTTCAGTCTGTTTCTGTTTTCAAAAAGATGAGAACTGGAGGTCTGGGCAGTGATGAAAGGGCTACTATTGGAGGCATTTGAGTTGCTTTCAGATGAAGTACAAACTATCAAACAACTTGGCTCTGGCCTTGGACTTTGAAGGAGGAAACTACAGAGTTTAAAGTGCAAGCTATGTCTATCAGGACATTGAAGATATATCTCACGCCAGAAGTGATAAAGAGACTTTACTGGACAGAACTACTCAAAATACACAGATGTCCATATAATACGCCACATTAAGAATTCCACCAGGAAAAATAGTGCAAAAGAGACCTGGATTTAATTAGACATCTGGATTCAAATCCAGGGTTGGGACTGCTGGGAACTTGTATGGGTGATGATGGATTCAAGGTATCTGAAAAAAAAATTATCCATTCTTCCCTCACCCCTCCCAGGGAACAAGAATGCAAAATATAGGCAGAATCTGGGAATTCTGTTGCCGTTATTAACTGTACCTATGATAAAGGAGGTCCTTAAAAAGGCCTATGAGAGAGGAATATGATCATACAAGCATTCTCTTCTATAGCTAGTCTTTTCCTGAAAACTTAGAAGTTGGATAAAAATGAAGCCATGATAACCTACCAGTCGCTGGGACATCGCTTATAGAATGAATAGCTGGAAGGGGCACAAGCACATAGAATGTTAGAGTCGGAGTGAGCCTCAGGACATAGATTATATATAAGTATTTAGAATCCTAGGATGTATTCTTTATAATAGAACAAATAAAGGGTTATTGTATTTAAAATGTAAAAACCATTCTTAGATAATCAGTGGTACAAAAAATAGGTAGTAAACTAGATTTGACCCTCAGGATATTGTTACAGAACATCAGAGCTAGAAGGGACTTTAGAACACAGAACATAAAATATTAGACCTGAAAAGGATCTATTATAGAACATATCATGTTAAATTAGGAAAGGACCGCAAATGATTGAATACAAGATATTAGATCTATATGAGCTCTTAGAGATAATCTGGACTAGGATTCTTAACCTGTTTTATTTGGTACATTACTTTGGAAGTCTGATGAAATGAACAGATTTCTTCCCAGGAGGTTTTAAATGCAGAAAATAAAATAGAATTTCCAAATAAACTCATTATATTTAAATATATAAATATATATGTATATATAATACAAGTTTTATATATTCACACACATATATTTTCAAAAGGTTCCAGACTCCAATATAAGAATACTTGATCTTAACCATCCCCTTTATTCTTTAAATGAGGCCCAGAGAAATTCACATGGGCAATAATCAGCAGAACTAGAAATAAAACATAGGTTTTCTAATTTCATGCTACTTATCAGAATGCCCTGCTCTCTGGGAAAACAGCAGGACAAATCTACATTTTCATTACTACCTAACTCTCCTAGGCATAACAATCTTAAAAGACTAGCACCAGGGAAGAGATAAACTTTATAGAACCAAAGAATCTCAAAGCTGGAAACAGAAATAACTTTGTCCAAATGATTCCCAAGTCCATAATCCCTTCTACAACATTTCATCCTATCTATCTGAATACTTTCAAACATAGGGAACTCATTACCTTATGAAATGTAATATGACTTGAGCCATACAATTGTGATCCTAGTTTTCAAAAAGGAAAAGAATATAAATCTCCAAACTAGAGGCTAATAAATTTTAATATCAGTTCTTAGTTGTTGTTGTTGTTTGTTCTTATTTTTCAAAGAGGACCAATGACATCACAGGATGGTGTTTTGATTCCCACATGAATTGGGTTTGTAAAGCAGAGTTGTACAACAATATCAACCTCACTCTCCTTTTAAAGTCATCGAAGACAAAAGACTTACCTTTGTAAGTGGCTGTCAATGACTCAGGATTTAGTACATGACTTTGGAGTCTTTGATGTCTGGCCAAGGTCTAAGCACTCTACCCTTGCTTTTGCTACCTTTATGGTGGGTGGATTAATTGTTCTCACCTGCCCATTGTAACAAGGGTAGACTTCATATGCTTAAAGTAGTTATCTCCCTAACTCACCAAAGGATTTGAAGCCTGAAGGTTTCCCTCAACCTGGCTTAGCCTGTCTATTGAGACAGTTTTGATGGGGTGTAGCCCCTGCACAGTTTCTGGAGCCACATGTGAGAATTGGGTGACAGGTAAGCCAAAAAAATAGCTTAATGGACCCCACATCAAGGGTGTTATCCTCCCTCAACATCTCATGAACTCCAATTTTAGTAGAATTATAAGCTATTGGAGCTTTTGGAAGAGAATATGATAATTCAGGAATATTTTCAGAATAGATTATGATAGATTAATATAATTTCCTTTCTTGATATGGAAAATAGACATGTATATAAAGAAATTTTGACAATATAGAATATATAGATCTCAATAAATTGTCTGCTTAAGCATCATAGGATATCTTTGTGGACAAGATAGAAATGTGGACTAATAAGACAGAGGTATTTGGAACTGATTGAACCTAAAATGTGATGATTAATGGATCACTATCATCCTTGAAAGGAAATCAGTAGTGCAAGGCTATAGAAACTTTGACACCCTGCTGTTCAACATTTTTATTAATGATTTGGATAAAAACCTAGATGGCATGCTCTAAACAGTTGACATAATGTTATAAGTAGTAGCTGATGAGGTATGATCCAAACACCCTGCAAAATTACTAGAATAATGGTTTTGATCTAATAAAATAAAATTCAGTAGGAGATAAGTGCAAAGTCTTAAACTTGTTCACAAAAATTAAAGTGGTCAAGGGATTGAGTGTGTGACCAGACAATAGTTTCATAAGAAAAGACAGAGGAAACTTTAGGGATGAGAATGTATCATCTCTAATTCTAATATCTAGTAAGACTATATTAATAAAAGAATAGAGTTTATGTGGAGAGTCATGATAGGGCCACTGTGCACTATCCTGTTTATGTCATATTGTAAGGGTTAAAATAGGAGTTTTGATGAAATAAGAGAACAGCTTTTAATAATTTAAGTTTTAATGAGAATGTTGTAGTTTTAAATTAATATTATTCCTTTAAGTCAGAGAAAATAAAAATTCTAGCAGCTTTTAACAATTAACAATTTAGTTTAATTAAAATAGAGATAGTAAAAAGAATACAGTAAAGGAGGGAAAGATAGAAAAGAGGAAAGAGATTAATAATCTTATACCCTATAAATGGACCTAAAATTTCCTAAAACAATCTCTAACTGTTTTCTAAGGACAGCTTCTTCTTGTCTGGCACAACTAGGCCTATCTAACCTACTCTATCTATAAATTATTCACTAACTACCTAACTCCCTAAAATAATAGACAGCTACCACTCACTTACTCCTCCAATCAGTTTTTTATAGCAGCCCCAACTGTCAGTAGCCAACTGACAGTAGATCCTTGCCTCAGAGACAGAAATCCCAGAGGCAAAAAACCCTTTAAAGGCTAAAGCCTAAAGCCCTCTCAGTAAGCTCAGGCCTACCTTTATATTCCTACAACTAAATGGCAACCACACCACCAGCAATCAATCCCTAACAACCAACTCACACCCAGAAGCCACCTTCCCTGCAACTGACAGCCCTAACTGTCATCAACTGACAGCCTACAACTGACATTGGCTCAGCAGGGGTCTCCCAAATTCCTACTTCCTGTCATTGTGGGTTGGTTAATCCCTACACATCTCTATGGTAAGAGGACCTCCAGGTACCCTCTTAAATTAAAGAAATTAAAGAATTCCTTTTTACAATATGTGGAATACCACATTCAATTATTGGCACCATAATTTAGGAAAGACACTAACAAACTGGGAGACTTAGAAAAGAACTGATTAGGATGGTGGGGCAACCTGAAACCATACCATGTGAGAGTTAGTTGGAAAAATTGGGGGTGTTAAGCCTGCAGAAGGGAAAACTTTGTGGAAAAATAAAAAGGATAGGGATTAGACCTGTGATTTAACTAAAATTGGGAACTCCAAGGAGAGGAAGTTTCCTCTACTAGTGCAGGTCAGCACTTCCTTTGCAGCTCATAGTCTTAGAAAGCTGTCAAAAGTACAAAGTTTAAGAAACTTACCTAGGGGCACCCAGCAGTATAGGACTTAAACTCAGGTATTTGAGGCAGTGTTTGACATAATAGTGGTCTCTAAATACTTAAATTAAAACACCCTTCCTCCACCAACTGTGATGAAAGCCTCGATAAAAATCATGCTGACTGGGATCCCAGGGCAAAGGTTGCAATCCCAACAGAATACCTTGATAATAGGGCAGGGAGCACAGCTTCCTTCAGCCACCACACATTCAGCTTTTGCTGCCAGCTGGGGAAGATCTGACTACAGGGTCCATTAATACTCCGTCAGCCTAATCTATTCAATCAGCAGAGCAGTGAAGAAGCTCCTTCAGGAAAGAATAGCCCAAAACCCACATATCCAGCAAATAATCTGAGGTACAAGATTACAGTCAATGACAGGGGGGTAGAAGGAAAAAAATATGAGTAAACAACAGAAAAAGAAAAAAGAAGTACAATTGGCAACTTCTTTCCAGCAAATGGAACAGAGAAGGACTAAGGAACATCAAGCAAATCACAGAATCTAGCAAATTGGACTCAGGCTTTAGAAAAATTCAAAACAGAATTCAAAAAACAAGAAAGGTTGAAGATAATTGGGAAAAGAACTTAAAAAGCAAAATAAGTCATACGGAAACAGAGGCATATGAACTAAAATAAGAAAATAGTGTCTTGAAAGCCAAAATTGACCAGCTTCAAAACAAGGAAAAGAAAGTCAAAGATGACCTATAAAGAAAAAGCATCCAGAATGAGAAGAATGACCAAAAACCCAGTGATGAAATTCAGTCTTTAAAAATTAGAATCCAACAGCTAGAAGCAAATGACTTCATAAAGCAGCGAGTCTAAAAATCAAAATCAAAAGAATGAAAAAATTGAGGAAAATAGGAAACATCTCATCGATAAAGCTAAAGATCTGGAAAATAGATCCAGAAGAGGAAATGTAGGAATTAGTAGACTACCAGAAAATCATGACAAAATAAAAATACATCATTCTACAGGAAATTATCCAAGAAAACTCCACTGACATTCTTGAACAAGAGGGAAAAGTGGAGATTAAAAGAATCCACAGATCACCTCCTGTATTTAATCCCTAATTGACAACATCCAGGAATGTTATAGTCAAATTCAAGAACTACCAGACCAAGGAAAAACTACTACAAACTGCTAAGAAGAAACCACTCAGATATCATGGAACCACAGTTAAGATAACACAGGACCTGACTGCATCCACACTGAAGGACCAGAAGAGATGGAATATGATATTCTATAAAGCAAGGGAACTGGGTCTATAGCAAAGAATCAACTACCCAGCAAAACTGACTATATTCTTGCAGGGAAAGTATGGTCATTTAATAAAATAGAAGACTTCCAAACATTCCTAAAGCAAAGACATGACTTAAACAGAAAATCTGATACCCAAACACAGAACTCAAGAGAATCTCCAAAAGGTGATTAAGGGGAAAAAATTTTAAGGGACCCAATAAGTTCAAATGATTAGTATTCCTATAAAAAAGATGATATTGGTAACTCTTAAAAATTGTTATTATCGGGGTTTCCAGGTTAAGATGGTGGCAGAGTAAGAAGCAGTTCTTAACTTCTCCTGACTGAAACACACAAAACTCCTCAAGGGGACATAAAAACAAGTCCAAATGAATGGAGGAACCCCACAACAGGGCACAGTGTGGAAGGCACGTGGAATCGAGGCATTTCCATGCTATAAAAGGGTGAAACAGCTTTCACTAAATCGCGGGCTGAGCAACCACCCCACCCCCATCCCCTCCACACACAACACCTATAGCGCCGAAGCCAGCTAAAAAGAAATAGAGCAAGTTTGGGGCACCCATCGAGTCACTGGCAGCTCCGGGGCCTGTTCCTGAGAGCAGCAAGATTTAGGACCCCAAAAAGCTAAAAAAAAAAACACACAAACCTGAGCGCGGGAGCAGAACGCAGACCCAGAGCTCAGGCTCAGGCAGAGGCGTGGGTGGAGGCAGACACAGCCACAAGCTAAAGCTCTGAAAACCTGAGTGGGGAACCAGTGCAGATGGGTATATGACTGTGGAAGCAGAGCCCTGAGACTTGTAAAGAAACCTCAGGCAGAGGATCAAGCAAGGGGGTCCACCAGGGGGCTTGACCTTGGTAAAAACCAGAACTCAGACCTCAAGAGCCAAAAGACCACGAACAGACCCTGAGCTGAGTATAAACCTGAGAAGCTGCTTGGCTAACGATGGCTACCCAGTCACAGGAAGTTCAGAAGAGAAAGATTAACAAGAAAAAGAAATCTTTAACATTCGACAACTTTTACACAGAGAAAATCCAGACAACTGAGGAAACAGAGGAAGAGAACAAACAAGCATCCGGACCCTCCTCAAATAAGGAAAACACCTCACAAGATATGGAAGAGTTCAAAACCAAGATTTTGAGGAAAATGGAAGAGCTCTGGCAAAAAAATAACAGTTTAGAGGCAGCTGGGTAGCTCAGTGGATTGAGAGCCAGGCCTAGAGACAGGAGGTCCTAGGTTCAAATCTGGCCTCAGACACTTCCCAGCTGTGAGACCCTGGGCAAGTCACTTTACCCCCATTGCCTACCCTTACCAATCTTCCACCTATAAGTCAATATACAGAAATTAAGGGTTTAAAAAAATAACAGTATAAAAGGTCGAATCTTGCAATTGGAAAGTGAGGCTCAGAAAATAAATGAACTGATAAGCAAATTGAACACCAGAAATGACCAGATTGAAAAGGAATACCAGAAGATTATGGCCGAAAACCAGAAGATTATACCCGAAAACCAATCCCTAAAGGCTAGAATTGAGCAATTAGAAGCTAATGATCTCTCAAGACAACAAGAACAAATAAAACAAAGTCAAAAGACTGAAAAAAAATAAGGAAACATGAAATATCTCAATGAGAGAGTGACAGACCAAGAAAACCAGTTTAGAAGAGACAATTTGAGAATAATTGGTCTTCCAGAAAAACCAGAAATTAATAGAAACCTGGACTCCATACTAAAAGAAATTATTCAGCAAAATTGCCCTGAAGTCCTACAACAAGAGGGCAATATAGACTTTGAAAGGATTCATAGAACACCCACTACATTCGAT
>NC_058135.1:204925331-204928040 GCF_016433145.1 Gracilinanus agilis
AATTAGAGAAATGCAAATCAAAACAACTCTGAGGTATCACCTCACACCTAGCAGATTGGCTAAAATGAAAGAAGGGGAGAGTAATGAATGTTGGAGGGGATGTGGCAAAATTGGGACATTAATACATTGCTGGGGGAGCTGTGAACTGATCCAGCCATTCTGGCCTGCAGTTTGGAATCATGCTCAAAGGGCTATAAAAGAATGCCTGCCCTTTGATCCAGCCATACTATTGCTGGGTTTGTACCCCAAAGAGATCATAGATAAACAGACTTGTACGAAAATACTTATAGCTGTGCTTTTTGTGGTGGCAACAAATTGGAAAAGGAGGGGATGTCCTTCCATTGGGAATGGCTAAACAAACTGTGAAATATGCGGGTGATGGAATACTATTGTGCTAAAAGGAATAATAAACTAGAGGAGTTCCAGGCGAACTGGAGAGACCTCCGGGAACAGATGCAGAGAGAAAGAAGCAGAGCCAGAAGAACATTGTACACAGAGACTGATATCCTTTGGTAAAATCAAATGTAATGGGCTCCTGTACCAGCAGCAATACAAAGACCCAGGACAATTCTGAGGGATTTATGGTAAAGAATGCTACCCACATTCAGAGGAAGGACTGCAGGAGAGGAAACATATAAGAAAAACAACTGCTTGAACGCATGGGTCAGGGTGGACATGATTGAGGGTGTGGACTGGAAACTACCACACCAATGCAACTACCAACAATTTAGAAACTGGTCTTGATCAAGGACACATGACAAAACTAGTGGAAATGTGCATTGGCCATGGGTGGGGGGAGTGCGGGGGGCATAGGGGAAAGTAGGAGCATGAATCATGTAACCATGTTAAAAATGAATATTAATAAATGTTTAAAAAATTGTTATTATCATCAGGGTAGCTAGAAGAAGTATATTTAGAGGGAATAGTGACAAACTGTATAGGATGAAATATCAAATATATATGCATATGTATATATATATATATATTAATATATATTACATATATGTAAGCTAGGGGTAAAAAAACTAAGAGAAAAGAAATAAAATGGGCTAATTTTATATTTCAACATCAACATCATCATCAAGATCATCAACAACAACATCAGCAACATCAACATCATCATCAACATCATCAATGTCATCAACATCATCAATGTCATCATCAACAACATCATCAACATCAACAACATCATCATCAACATAGTCATCAACATCAATAGCATCCTCATCAACATCAACATCTAACTATCCATCTTTTCCTGATTGAGGAAAGACTTTTGCTGGGTGGCCTAACCTAATATCATACTGTGCAGAGTACTGAACAAAATCCAAAAGGCCTAAACTCTAGGCTTGAATGCCACTGTGTGTTCTTTGGAGTTAAAAAGAAAGCCTTTTTTTCCTGGACTTAGTCTGCTCATTTATTTATGAGTGAAGCTTACCTTGCATCTACATAAAGTTAATCAATTAAATCAAAAAATAAATCAGGTGTAAACAAGAAAGTAAATAAATAAAATTCTAGCCAGCCTGCAACATTTAATAAACAAACAAATACATAAACACTTAAATTATTCTTTTAAATAAGAGGAAATTATTTTCCATGGCCCCTGATATCTAGAAATTGAAGGATTGAATCCTGATATCCATTCATATGTCACATAAGACCTTCTAGCAGAGGTTGGTAATCATTGATAAAGGCTATCGAAGTTGGTATTCCTGCTTATACACAGGCTGAACTCTGTGCCCTCTGAAGTCCTCTCCAATTATTATGTAGTCTCAGAATTTACTATGAGCAAGAGATCTAGTTGTATCACATCTGTTATACTTTCTATCATCTCAAGGTGTTTTTCAATTGCCAATGTCAATCATAGGATCATAGATTTAAAGTTGCCAGGGACCTTATACATCAGCTAGTCTAACTCTGCTTTTACAGATGAAGAAATCAAGGCTTAGGGAGTTCAAATTATTTGTTTAAGGTCACATTGGCAAAACTGGAATTCAACCTTGACATTCTAATTCCCAAACTGTTGGACTTCAAACCATGGAATTCAACCCTGGTATGCTAAGTCCCAAATCATGGGACATCCAATATCTCTGAAAAATCAAATTTTTAACTGACCCTAATGGGAGTGAGATAATTATAGCAGAAGAACTATTATATGGCATAAACAATAATACATGATACTAAGTGTCATCAAATATAATCTTTACTGCTTATTGGTTGTGTGATCCTGTTCTAATCACTTAACTTTTGCTTGCCTCAGTTTCTTCAAGTGCAAATCAAGGACAAAATAATAGCATCTGCTGCCCAAGGCTGTTGTGAAAATCAAGTGAGATATTTGTAAAGTGTCTAGTACAATTTCTGACACAGTAGATGCTATATAAATATTAGCTATTATTATTTTTATATTGTTGTTATAAATATACTATAAGGGGAGTATTTAATCAGAAAAGGAAAAGTTATGGTCTATGTACTAAAGTCAGGAATAGCTGACTGAGATGTCAAGGAATACATGGTACCTCTGTTAAATGTTGAAAGAAGAGAGAGAGAGAGAAAGAAAGAGAGAAAGAAACAAAGAAACAAAGAAACAAAGAGAGAAAGAAACAAAGAGAGAGAGAGAGAAAGAAAGAAAGAAAGAAAGAAAGAAAGAAAGAAAGAAAGAAAGAAAGAAAGAAAGAAAGAGAGAAAGAAAGAGAGAGAGAGAAAGAAAGA
>NC_058135.1:204928136-204945066 GCF_016433145.1 Gracilinanus agilis
GAAGGAAGGAAGGAAGGAAGGAGAAACAAACAAACAAACAAAAACAAAGAAAGAAGTAGGTAGAAGAGCTCATAAAGTGGTGGGATTGGAATCAGGTAAAACAGTTCAAATTTAGCCTCAGAATTTACTATGTGATCCTGTATGTGTCATTTATTCTCTGCTTGACAAAGTCTCCACAATTTTAAAATGAAGATAATAGTTCCTTCATCCCACAGTTGCTGAGGATAAAGAAACATAATATGTATAAAGTTCTTAGCACAGTGGTAGATGCTTAATAAATTCTTATTTTCCTTCCCTTCTTAAGAATAGTTGCCAATCCTTTGCATTTCATGCAAAATGGGGGACGAGATTTCCAGAAGATGAAAGGGCATGGAAAAATCCATTCTCTAGCAGTAAAGAAAATGCTCATGGATGATATCACTGATCTAGCTAAGTAAAGCATAGACATGAATATAAATACAACCCTGATAATAACAACCATAACAATGAAAATTATTATTCACTAAGGCTAGTACTCCTGGGGATCCAGCAATTGCAAATTCCATTTAGAAGCATATGTTGAATGAAGTCAATATTTCCCCACTGCCTTTGGTCCCTCCCAGCTCTATAACATGATGTGATTCTTAAATTCAGTTTTTTGAAATGTTTTTTCCTCTCTCTCATTTCCCCAACTGCTAAATCTTGTTCAACATTGCTCATAAATGACAGGCCTGTGAAGATGTTCCCAAGGAAAGGATGATTCCATGTTTACAGCACCCTAAGCCCTCATACATTTCACTGAGGCCACAAATCTGTCTGTTTTCATGGCTTCTTGCCTTATAACCTAGCTTCCCTCTGCATTCACTTATCTTATAGTCTAACTTCCCTCAGCAGGTACTGCCATATCCACTGTTCTCTCATTCACATAGACATGACAATGTCTTTGGGGCATACAGAGGTCAATAACTTCAGGAGATGTAGAAGAAAGTCATATTCGTGATTTCAGAGGAATGGGAGAGGGATTGAGGATAAAAGTTACCATTTATCAGCTGAACTCACCAGAAGAACCATGAAGATTCTATTACTTCTTCAATTGTCTTCAGAGTGTTTTAGGATAGGCAAGAATGATTTGCAGTAAGAATATTCCTGAATCTCCTTCCAGAGGGTTCTTGACTATTTTTTGTGTCATGAACTCTTTTGGAAGTCTATGAAACTCTTCCTTGAATAATGTTTTTAATGAATAAAATAAATCCCACGGAATTATAAAGGAAATCAATCATATTGAAAAACATCTATTTTTTTTAATCATAGACCCCAAATTATGAGCCATTTACTGCCAATCACAGAGGTAGTACAATTATCTTTCAGACTTGATCATACTAAGATATAGCTAACAAATGTGAACTAAAAGTGAGAAAAGGGGAAAATTATACAAGATATTATGGTTCAATGAAAAGATCCTTGGGCTGGTATTTAGGACTAGCCTTGGCTGCTTATGGCTGCTTCACTACTTCTGTCATTTGTCACGGCATGAATCACTTTGAGAACCTCGACTTCTTCATCTGAAGAATGGTGATGTTTTTAGTAAGAATTCTTCACCAATATTATTGTGAGCAAATGCATTTCTATTTATAAAAGTATGTACACATTTTGAAGATATTATAGAAATAGTTAATATTCCAACACTGGAATGACTTCTGGAACTAAGAAGTGAGATGGTATACCTAAAGCAGTGGTATACTAGTAAATGTTTAACCACTTCTCAAAATGTTCCCAATACATGCTTTTTGTTTAATTCTCCATCACTTTCTGAAGTGTGGAAATCAACAAAACAATAAATCAAGCTGTGTTTTGCCAATTTCCAAGGTGTAGTGCTCATATTGAAAATTTTACAGTCCTATGATTGATTTCAAGCTGGTTCCATTATACCCTTGCATCTCAAAACTTGGTTTAGAGAAATAGGTCAAAATGAGTTTTGAATTGAACCCCAAGGTTCATGCTATTGTGTTCCTTCTTCATTAGGCTTCCAAAGGCACTAGGAATCATCACCAATGAAGTCATCACATATACTTTGGTATGTCTTCCTATTAATTCCTCATATTTGCATAATACCTTATAGTTTTCAAAACACTTTCATACACATTATTTTGTTTGATTTCCACAATGACACTGATATACTTAAGGGTAATATTATTGTCTCCATTTTGGAGAAGAGGAAGTTTAGACTCAGAATTTTCAGTGTCCAGTCCAAGAATGAATAGATACTAAATAATGGAATCTCTAAACAAACCCTGGGTGGGTCCAAGGCTAGGACCATTTCTATTATCTTCCACTGCCTCTTGAGGTCATTACTTATAAGGTAGATATCTAAGGAAAAGTTAAAGCATGGATCTGTTCTCAGTAATTAATATCTCCACACCATTAAATGAGACATTCAGGTGATCCAGTGTATAGAGTACTAGACATGGTGTCAGGAGGATCTGAGTTCAAATCCAACCTTAGACACTTTCTGGTTGTGTCCCTCAGAAAATTCTTTAGTCTTCTTTTTTAAATTAAGTTTATTTACTTAATTTATTAATTTAGAATTTGCATGATTACATGAGTCATGTTCTTTCTCTCCCTTCCTCCCACTCTCTTCCCATAACCAAATAGTTATTCCACTGGGTTTTTTATGCTTCAACCTTCTTCTACCTTCCATCCATGGAATAGATTCAAACCCTTGGAACTCTTGCCTTCCTTCTTGGAATCAATATTGTATATTGGTTCCAAAAAGAGTGATAAGAGCAAGAGATGGGGGGTTAAATGACTTTCCCAAGTTCATACAGCTAGGAAGTGTCTGAGGCCAACTTTGAATCTAATGCCTCTTATCTCTAGACCTG
The DNA here is from genome assembly GCF_016433145.1 of Gracilinanus agilis. Classification (NCBI taxonomy): domain Eukaryota; kingdom Metazoa; phylum Chordata; class Mammalia; order Didelphimorphia; family Didelphidae; genus Gracilinanus; species Gracilinanus agilis. Next base: position 204,930,995 of record NC_058135.1, read on the forward strand.
GATCTCAAACCACTTAGCTACCTAGTTTCTTCCTGGCATATATTTTGTTTCAATTCAATTCTATTCTATTTTTTAAATTTTTTTAAAATATTTTTCCATGGTTACATGATTCATTTTTTCTCCCTCCTCTCTTCTTTCTCCCCTCCTGGAACTGACAAACAATTCTATTGGGTTATAGAAATCACATTTGTACTATTTACTTCACAGTCTTTTTGTCGTTATTGTTTTTTTCTGGTTTCTTGTTGAAAAGTGCTTCTTTATAAAAAGATATAGGATTTTATGAGTTGTAGATTACTTTAGACTTCTATTGGTATGTAAGTTATTTGAGAGCAAGGACTGACTTTATACTTCTTTGTATTCTCAGCATATAGCACCGTATTTGCGACATAGTAAGTTCTTATCAAATGCTTGTTGACTGACTAGCCTTAATGATCATTTAATCCAACCTATATCTAAAAAAGTGCTTCCTCTAACATACCCCTTCCCAAATAGTCATACATCTTGTGCTTAACGACTTCCAAGGAGGATGATGTCTATTTTTTAAAGAATCCTTTTAGGAAGACTTTAGGAAAAATTATTTTTTCTCCTTGACATCAAGGATAACTTCGCCTCTCTGAAACTTGCACCTACTGCTCCTGCTTGAACCCTCTTGAGGCCATGAAAAAAAGGAGAATTTGTGCTTCATATGATAGCTAATCCAATACTTGAAGACAGCTATGGTTTCCACCCTGGATCAACTCTTCTTCAGGCTAAACATTTCCAGGTCCTTTAACCAATCCTCATATGACACTGATGCATGGCTTTTTAGCATTCTTATTGTACTTCTCTGAATACTCCTCACAGTTTACAGTGTCCTTCTTCAACCCAGAACTGAATATAATGCTTCAAATGAGGTTTAATAAGAGAGACTTATTGCCTCTCTAATTCTGGAAACCATGCATCACTTAATGTAGCCTAGCCTTAAATCACAGGCTTCTACATGATCCTGCTGACTCAAATTAAACTCACAGGCCACTAAACTTCCAGATCTTTTTAAGAATAACTACTTTCTAACCATACTTCCTTATCTTACATTTTTGAGCTTATTTATTACATACAAGTATAAAAGTTTTCATTTGTTGATATTGAATTTCATCTTATTAGATTCAGTTCAATACTCTGATCTCTCAGTTTCCTTTAAACTCCTCAATCTGTCCTTCAGTGTAACAGCTCTTCCTTCCAGTTTTGTGTTGTTTATAGATTTAATGAGAATTTCATCAGTACCTTCATTCAAATCTTTGGTAAAAATATTAGATAGAAGAAATCTTTGAGTGTTTCCAAGTTAGACTTTAGCCATGTTGACTTTGAATCATCAACTACCCTTTGAATCTGGCCATGCAACCAGTTCAAAATACTTCTTATTGTATTCTTGTCAATTCTGTATCTCTCTATCTTATCCACAAGAATAGTAGTTGATGATTTAAAGATTCTTTAGCTTTGCTAAGATCTATATAAACTATATCCACAGAATTCTTCTCTTCTATTATACCAGTAACCCTATCAAAAATGAATAATGACATTATTCTGCCATGCCCTGATCTCGACAAAGCCATCTGGTCCTTTTATTTCATCACTTCCTTTTATAAATGTTTAGCAACTCTCACAGACATATGTCTGTCTGTCTATCTATCTATCTATCTAGCTAGCTAGCTAGCTACTATATTATTTATTGTCCAGTTCTCTTATTTTATCTTAACAGGGAGGTCCTTGAATGTGGAAAATTATACCTTCTATATATTGGCATCTTCTTGTTCTTCAGTCATTTTTTCAGTAATGTCCACCTCTTCATGACTCCATTTGAGATTTTTTAGCAGAGATACTGAAGTGGTTTCCCATTCTTTTAATGATGAGAAAACTGAAACAGACTAAGTGATTTGCCCAGGGACATACAGCAAATAAATGTCTGAGGCCAGGCTTGAATTCATGAAGATGAGTCTTCCTGACTTTAGGCTCACCATTCTCATCACTCTACCTAACTGCCCTATATTGGAATCTTGCTCTAGAAATAAGGTAATGGCAAGAGAAACAAGTGGAAGAGGTATACAAAAGACAATGTGATTTAGGAGGTGGAATGTTGGACTTAGAGCCAGGAAGATATGGGCTAAAAATCACACCTCTTTGTCTTATTAGCATTGGGCAAGTAATTTTAACACTAAGAACCTTAGTTTCCCCACTTTTTAAAATAAGAATAATATTATCTGATGTTTGTCATGTAGCTTTTTTGTGTGTCTTGATGAATGCAAAAATCTTTGAAACTTTAATGTTATATAAATTTGAGTTGTTAATATTATCATCCCTTTGTTGCTCTAGAATTATAGCTATAGAAATTATAGTAGTAGCAGAGCCAGATCTCTAAACCAGCTTTATAGATTCAATGGTTCAATCTACACCATGTGCCCATGAGAGAGCCTTAGGAGATATTGTTTGAGGCTATTATTTCCACCTTTAAGTTGTATCCTCCTCCTCACCATGTACTCTCTTGAATCAGGGATAAAAGAGTAGAGAAAAAATACAATTAATGCCTGAGCATTGATCACTCCATGATTCCATAAGCCTACCCCCTCTCCAATAGGCAAAAATCTAAATTAAAGTTCCTTAGAAAACAGGTCCTTACAAAGGAAAATGTCAATACCAGCAGCACAGCCCATAAAACACACCACCTGCATTGGCATAAGAATAATGCTGTGTGCACAGCAGGATGTGATGATAATCAAGGCATCCTGGAGACAATATGGCTTTCAGAGCCTTTATTCCATCTAAGAAGGAGAGCATTCTGCACTAGGGGAGTCATATAGAGGCTTTAGCACTGTCAGTGCCTCACCACCTGACAGCAGTTCTTCCCTACAAATGAGGTGACAAGTGATTTAATAATTCAGAACCATCAGCAGTGTATGCCTGGCAAAACATGGTCCCATCCCATCTTTTTTTCCTCCAGCCTTAGAGTGGGGGAGATCTGGGTTAGTCTTTCTATGCCCTAGGCATCTAAGTGACAAATCTGAGACTGACACTCACATTTGCAATCTCCAAGACTCCTTTTTTTATCCATTGAACCACACTGTTTTTTATAAGACTCTGCCTTCCTTGTTATAAATATACCATTACTACACTTAAAAATCATAAAACCACCTTCTCTTCTGTGGATCAGGGGAATGGAGACATGGGCAATGTCTAAACCTCAATGCATCTAGAATGGTTGGGAAACTCTTTTAAGCCTTCAGATCTCTTGTGTCTGAATCTTATGGAGGAGGGAGTAATGACTATATTTGTCATCTCTGGAGTATAATCTTGAAGCCCAAGATAAAAAAAAATTAAAATAGTTGCTTGTTCACCATACTTATATGTTTCCAGGAGAGTTCAAGCATAATTTTCTGGTCACAATCCACCCAGGATCTTTTTTATCTTTCTACTCCAAAGAAAGAGCATTTATAACTCAGTAGGAGAGATCCATTATAGGATTTGGTTTCTTAATCTGATTGCAAATACTGGTGGGGACACCCATGCAAAGATAACTACTGAAATGGTCCAGGGATTTCAACTCACAGAGGTAAAGAAAATGTAAGGATATGGAAAGTCTGAGATATAGAGCTTTAGAAAGAAGATCCTAGAGTATTGGAGATCAAGAGCTCAGAGGAATCTCAGAAGCAATTTAATCCACTCTCTTCATTCTACAAATAAGAGAATAGAAGCCCAGGAGGATCTAATGACTTTCCCAAAGTCACTTCTTTAAGAAGTATTAAAGATAGGATTTGAATCCAGGTCCTCTCTCTTTTGAAACAGGGTGCTTCCCACTATACCATGGAGTCAGAAAACTGGAGGTTAAATCTTGGCTTTTGTGAATTATGGGATGGGATCCTGTCACCTCTTAGAGTGTCATTTCCTCATCTTAAAAATGGAATGTAAAAGTTATGCCTTGTCTGAAAAGTGACTTCTTGTAGGGGCAAGTTAGTAGACAACAATCTCGAAATGAAACCATATAGTAATATTACTACTTTAAAATCATGGTAGTTCCACTATACCTAGTACTGATTTATAAATGGAGTAGGATATTGTGTTTGGGGCTGAGCAACATTAGCAAAATGGAAAGCTTTCAGATAAGGGCAATGGTGTGGTGATAATAGCTTTAGTTGAATATTTGAAAGACTATACCCTAGGAATTAGAAGTAAGGTCAATGGATAGGACTTACAAAAGAGGTAAATTTATATTTGGTATAAGGAATGACAATGAAAGTCCTCAAACAAAGGTTGAATGGATATGTCCTGCAAAATAATTGTTGAGTACTACTATGAACAAAGGATTTCTATTTAGGTACTATTTGGACTAGATATTTTTTCTGAGAACATTTCCAATGCTGAGCTTCTGTGACCCTTTACAAATGAGGCCCAAATGTGACCCAGCCATATCACTATTAGATACAAAGGTATTGGAGAAAAAAAGAACAGGGAAGGTATGGAGAATTATAATGACTCATTCAAAGCATTTACTAAATTGTTAGCATATATTTCATAACCACTCTTTGGTACCATTCAGAAGCAGAAGCAGAATAGCATACTTAACCCTCTGGTTACCTGTCGAACTTGTTGCCCACAAAGTTTCAGGGATATCTGCAGGAATTTCATATATATATATATATATATAGTTCCCTTCTTTCTCTGTATCTGTGGTATCTAAAAATAGTACTAGGGATAGATGATAGATGTAAAGACTCTTCTGGTAATTCTAGGGATATATCACCAGTTGGGGTACACACAATTATTGCCCTTAGTTTCAGTGGGGAGCTAGTTCTACACTCAGGGGACCTAAGGATACCATACATGGTGATAGCTTTTTTTACTTCTAGAGCTGTCCATGAAATTCCCACAACCTGCATTGAACACACAGCATCACACTCTTTGTCAGGTGATCTCTTAAGTACAGACTTAGAAGCCCCATTGTCAAGTATACAATCATACAAACTATTACCTACTTTCAGGGTAACATGAGATTCAGAGCTGTTCATTGGAAAGTGGATTGGCATAACAGGTGTTAGAACTTTAGGATCAGGAAAACTAAATGCCTCTTTCTGTCTTTCACTCTCTACATTACTTATTTTAATTTCTCCATATTCCAAATTTTTTTCTCCTATATTCTCATTTGCAATAAATTCAGCTCCACTTTCCTTAGAAAATCTTCATAACTGACTACTACGTCCATATGCCCCCTTTTGAGAATCATATTTTTGTGTGATTCCACTAGCCATTTGAGAGTATTTAGGTCTTTTGCCATTCTTTATATAGGTTTGCATTGTTTCCATATGTGGAGTTTGAGGAGACCCTTGATAATGCTTATCATTGTATGCATTAGGGTAACTAGGTTTCCTGTCTTGATATCCATATGTATAATCACTGCCACAACCATTGCCTCTATAACCATTATCTCTGAACCCATTGAACCCATTATAGACTCTTCCTCAGTTTCTCCTGATTTCCTGCATTTTTCTGTAATTATTTGGGAAAAATCTTCCATTCTGCTTAAATATTTGTCCCTATTACTGGCAATCATGCATCAAATGGCCCTGTCTTCCACACACGTAGCATTTAGGGGCTTGGTTGTTAAAGGATCTCTGTTGATTATAGACCTGTCTTGGTGGTCTATACTCTCTCATTACTGCTACAGTCTTATCTTGGTGCTCTGTTTTGCTTAATTTTAATTTAAGATCTTTAATTTCTCTTCTCAAGTTCTCATTTATTTCATTTGTCCCTTCTTGTTTATCGTTGTCACTTTGTTATATATAAGGAGCAACTTTTCTCAATTCATACAGTTCCATCTGATCCCAGTCTGTACACTGGCTCCTAAAATAATTGCATACTACAGGAAAGGTGTTCCTAATGATTTGCCTTCTTAATTGCCTTATGTTTCTTTCCTTGCATATGCCCAACCCAATCCACAATCCAACATTCCCCTACATCAATCAATCTGTCCATGAAAGTAGGTTTCTCTCCACTTTCCTACCTGACAACACTTGAATTTTGTCCATGTACCCAGTCTTTGGGAGCAGTCTTTCATTGTCTGAAGCACTGCTTCCCTAGTCTTAATTAATGGATGGTATCCAAGAGGAGAATTCATCTCCCAACCAGGATACACTTAAGGGCAGTCAGGGATTTGATCATTTTCACTGGTTTCATTGATAATTTTTTGTTTTTCCTGTTTTGTGAGTAATTCATCCAAAAGGATGTCAAAATCATTATAGTCAGGATTAAACTGTTTTATAAGTTTTTGGAACTTCTTTATCACTGCCATTGGTTCTTCTTTGAAGGACAAGGTTTTCTTCTTACAACTGCTGATGTCACTCTGTGTAAAACCCTTATATTGTCTGATGTTAACTAATTCATAGGAACCTCATGTAAAGGGAATAAAGTGGCCACATTGTTCTCTAATGCAGCAGTTTATCTAATTTAGTTGTGCCCTCTTGTTCTCCCATATCCTTTCTCTCCACCTCATATTTTTGTATTATAGACTCCAGGTAATTCACTTTTAAGACCAGTTCATTAAATCTTATTCATCTCAATATCATCCCTTTTTATTGGCTGGAGATGAATGAGAGTATAATCTTCACCAGGTACACTGGCAGTATTGCACCTGCGCCTACGGATATATAGCTCAAAAAATCTAGTAACGTAATGGTAAGCATTCCCATTATGCAGTTAGGGAATACTATCCCCCTGATAGTATAATAAAATAGATTGGGTATGGCTTCCAGGTTGATGGTATTGAAGAACCACATTGTTCAATATATCCACTGCCTGTAAATGCTAATCCTTGTTTGACAGGCTTTGTAGGTGCTGGCTGGCTGGCTGGCTGGCTCTGTAGTGCCCTCTAGGAAGATAGCTGAGGATTGAAGGAAAAAAAAACTGCCTATACACTAAAGCTTCTTGTTTTTAACTTTCTGTGGTAAGAAAACAATATCTTTTTCTAGGCTCTTGCATCGTTATGGCTCAACAGAAATGTTGGGTAGAAATTGGGGTACTATATCTTTTTCTTGACCTTAGTTCCTGTTGTTGTTATTTTTTTTGCCTAAAAGCCAGCTGGTTACCATTTGGTTTAAGCTGAGGCTCTGTGGTAACCATTTGGGCCTACTCAGAAATGGCTGAATGAAACCTACTGTGAGACAGCTTATATAAAACTTATTTAATATTTATTGAAAGGTTTTAAGGAAGGAAAGGAGAGGTAAACAAAGGATTGAGGAAATAGTCCCTAATTCTAAAAGGAAACTACACTTTTCCCACACCACTGGTTCACAAGAATCTTCTTTCTGCTCAAAAAACTTGAGCCTACTTAAAACTCCTTAATCTATCACTTATCTCCAGTACCTATTCTAAATAACCTATACTAATTAATAATATCCTTATATATAGTTTAAAGTCACTGTCTCCTTGTATTCTTTCCAGCTCACTCTTCCAACTGCCAACTCTTCTCAGGGCCTACTTGGTAGACCTCAGTCAGCCTGCCTCACTCTGCAGCTACACAGAGGAAAACAGTCTTTCTTTCTCTTTCAGTTGGTCTTCTTTCACTAACTTATTCCCAAAACTTCAACGTGTTCTCCTCTTTCAACTGTCACTCAGTTTTCTACAGTTTTCCAGAGAGCAAACAAGAGCCAACCAGTCTCTCAGGGTAAAACTTCACTCCCAGAGAACTTGGCAGTTGGATACCAATAGTCTCTAAGGCTCCTCAAAATTCCCTACAGGAACTCTCCCCAAGATTCCAGCTGGCTCCTAAAGGTACCCCCTCACTATTCCAACCCTATTTCTATTTACTAAGATCCTAATTAGTCCACATACTTAATTAAACCCAATTAGTCCCATTATTTAATTAAACTCAATAGAAGAAACTGGGAAATTCTTCAGTTTTATAGACTCAGAGAATCTTGGTGATTGAAGGAAGTTTAGAGATTATCTAGTCTACAAATGGAAGCTAGGTGATATATACTAGGCCTTATGTATGGAAAGACTCATCTTCCTGAGTTCAGATCTGGCCCGAGACACTAGATATATGAACCCATGACAAGTAATTTAACCCTGCTTGCCTCAGTTTTCTCAACTACAAAATTAACTAGAGAAGAAAATGGCAAACTGGCAAACTACTCCAGTATTTTTGTCAAGAAAACCCCAAATAGGGTCACAAAAAACAACTGAATAGTCAGTCCCACTCCCAATGCCACAATCTCATACTCAGTGTAGCTGAAAGGGACAAAGTATATTTTTAAATCAAGAACTCTATGGATGACCTCACTCATGAGCAAAATGCCATTTGGGGTCAGGTAAAGGCATGATAAAAAGGAGAGTAGGACAAATATAAGATTATTTTTGACAAAGCTATTAACTTTCTATGGGGTCTTGTGCAAATCACTTAACTTAGTTTCACAAATAGTTGTTTGTTTTTTAAGCAATAGCAGCACTAAACTTCTATACACTCTGAACAATATGCATTGGTTTCACCAGTGGTGAAAAATATCTCTCTATTCTATCCTTTGTATTTCTCTTATATTATTAGTACACAAACATTTGCCTCAAGTAAATAATCTATTAAACCCAAACTAGGTCTCTGTGGAAAATAAGGGGGTAGTTAACCATTTAAATCAATGTGATATATATGCTAAAAGCTAGAAGAGAAATATAAATTGTTTTATGAGTACAGAGAAAGAATAACTCACTTTTGTCTCCTGGCTTACAGGAAAACCTCATTGAAAAAGAGAAATTTCATTTGGTAAAAGCATGTTAAACTATCATTTTAAATCCTTCCTCCTTTTTTGAGGCCAACTCTTGGAAAAACATTGTTTGCATTTGTTGACCTCCACTTCCTTTTGTCCTTCTCAATTCTTTGCAATCTGTTTTCTGAATATATCAGTCACTTAACTGAATGGTCCCTTGTACTTGTAACCCAACAATCTAGTGCAGCAATTGGCTCAAAGGAGATGCTTAATAAATGCCTGTTGATTGATTGATAGGAAGCTCTAAAGGGCCACAAATCTGGGAGGAACAGTTAATATCAGGATCCAAAAGAATATTCTTAAAGTAGAAATAAATGGGTCACATGTATTTTTAAATGTAATATACCTTAAAATAAATCTTTTATAATCAGACCAAAAACCAGTTTCTAAAGTTCAGCATAGGGCAGACACATTTAGACAGCAATTATTTTGGGAAATAAATCTGGGAATTTTAGAGAATCACAAGCTCTAAATGGGTCAAGAAGGTTATGTGGCAGTGCTCAAATTATACTGTTAATCTAAACCATATAAGTCCAGGAAGAAAACGGTGGTAGTCCTCCTGTATTCTGCCCTGGTCAGTTTGTATCCTGGTCAGGATAATGGTCAGAACATTATCCTACTGCATTCTAGTTATTAGATTTTAGGATTGACATAGGCAAGAGAGGCTACATCCAGAGGAATAGGACAAGGAGGGGACTGCAGATCATTCTATAAAAACATTGAGTAAAGAAATAGGGCATGGCTAGATTAGAAAAGAGCAGAACATTAACATCCAACAAAAGGTGGAACATGCCTATGTATACATATTTGGGAAGCTATAATGCATAAAAGTGGCAAGATAGATTATTGTACTCTAAAGGGTGGAACAAGAAGGGACATAGGAAAGGAAGAGAGAGTCAGATTTCAGCTCAATGCAAAGGAAGAGTATTAAAATAAGAGCAGGGTAAAATTGGATACCTACCTCAAAGGTCAGGGATTACCCATCACTGAAGGTTTTTAAGAAGATGGATGACTGCTTTCCAAATATATTCTATAAAGAGTATTAATCAAGTATGAGCTGGACTAAATACCATCTGTTAACTCTTTAAACACTGGTGTTCTGGGACATGTTTTTAAAACCCTTAGCTTCTGTCTTAGAATCAATACTATTAATTTCAAGGCAGAAGAATGGTAGACAATTGGAATTAAAAGACTTGTCCAGGGTCATACATCTAGGAAGTATAGGAGACCAGTATTGAATTCAGTACCTCCCATCTGCAGGTCTGGTTTTTTATCTACTGAGTCACTCAGCTGCACATATTATGGAATATTTTTAACAAATGCATAAAACAAAATTCTCAATATAAGAGCCTAAGTATAAATATTCACTAACTGTACTGAATAAATTTGATATGAAATTATAATGTGATTTAAAGAAACATAAACACCTAAGTATAACTGGATTCCTTACAAATATGCTAAACTGTTAATGATCCCTTAAGGTAGGTCCCAAGCTTGCATGTTGAACCAAACTGGTTGTTCCCATGGAGGCTTTGCCTCTATATTATCATAGGTTTTTTTTGTGTGGGGGGAGAGGGTGAATCAGGAGAAGAATCATGGCTGGTAGAAATGGGGACAAGGAAAACATGATTTATAAGTAGAAGAAAACCTCCTTTACATATCAAAGAACAAAAATAAATATTTGAAAAAAAACCCAATGCCTTAAGATAGCCTATCCTACTGTTGGTGAAAACATTTTTTTTTAAATCCTGAATTTCATTATAAAGAGTAAGAAACCAAAATTTTATTTTATTTTTTTCAACACTTATCTTCTTTCTTAGAATCAATACTATGTATTGGTTCTAAGGCAGAAGAGTGATAAGGGCTAGGCAATGGGGATTAAGTGACTTCACCAGGGTCACACAGTTAGGAACTATTTGAGTTCAAATTTGAACCCAGGACCTCCCCATCTCTAGGCCTGGCTCTCAATCCACTGAGACACCTAGCGCCCCCCTACCCCCCGCAAATTTTACTGATGGCTACACACAATTATAATGTTTGAGCATCCTCAAAAGAAAACTCCTGTAGACTTTCTCCTACTATAAATGTTAATTATTTTAGTAAGAATATTTTTGGTTCTTCAGAGCTTTCTTTTAGTCAATTGTACTCATAACTTTTATTCAGTGTATTTCTCTGTTATGCAGCATTTTCTTATGCTTCCTACATGAGAGAAGCTATACTTTCTAATCTATATCACTACTCAAAAATAGTGTGGGAAATTATACGTTAGCAGGATCAACTGAGGTAAGATGGGAAAGAGCTTTAGACATTCCCAGCTTTAGACATTAGTTTTTTTGGAGAAGTTAATATTTAAAAAAAAATTTAAAGATTAAATTAAATTAAATTTTAACTTAATTTTTAGTTTTTATTTAATTTAAATGCTGAATAAGATGTTAGTCAATAAATACTTATTAAAGACTTGGTATGTGCCAGGAATTTTGCTAGAACTCTGGCGATACAACACTTGTCAAAAGAAGGAAATGAGAACAGAAGGGAGATAGATTGATTATATATATGTGTGTGTGTGTGTGTATGTGTGTTTGTGTGTGTGTGTGTGTATGTGTGTATAGTGCAGCACACAATCAGGAGAAAAATAGTCAATAGATTTTGCTAAAGTATAGGATACAAATAGAGGAATATTATGGGACAAAGTTAGAAAACCATGTTTTAGAGCCTTGAATGCCAGATATAGGTTTCTACTATGCATAAATTGAACTTATTATTGTGAATTTACTTAACTTGTTTCTATACATAAATTGGAAAAGTGTTTCTATCTGAAAAGATGCACATTTTTGAAATAAACTATTTTGGAAGCATACTTAAAATTACCTAAATTATTTACTGCCTCTTTTTCATTGAATGAAAATAGCAACTATCTCTAAGAGGATCAGATAGCTCTCCTCTGTGAAGCAGCATGCTACCTTCTGAAAAGAGCTTAAAGTTATAAAATCTGAGCTTGGCAGAGTATAACATTACAAAGTACCTTTTTAAAAGAATCTAGCATCATTTCTATTCTTCAGTCTTTTACCAAATTGCTGGTGAAAGCAAACTCTTTCCTGGACCACTGCGACTTCATCAGTAAAATGATGAGTTAGGACTAAAGGACCTCTAGGATTGCACTGAGCTCTAAAATTCTATGGTTCTCTTGAAAAGGATTTCGCAGCTCTCTTTGTGGTGAAAAAGAGCTGGAAACTGAAAGGAAGCCCATCAACTGGTGGATGGCTTAACAAGTTGTGGTATGTGATTGTGATGGGATACTATTACACATTAAGGAATAACAAGCAGGTTAATTTTCGAATAAGGCAAGGAGAGGCAAGAGAATATTATATACAGCAACACAAATATTGTTTGAAGAATTATATGTATATCCATCTCCAGAGAAAGAACTAATAGACTGAAATAAGTAAGGCATTGTTTTATATATACTTTTTCTTTTTGTCAAATAATGACTTCTCTAATGAGGGGAAAAGAGGGAGGGAGTTAACTAGGTATTTTAATATGAAAATAAATAAATTTAAATTTTAAAAGATAATTGAAGTAGTTTTGTTATATGCTATGGTAGCTAATCTTCTATACCTTTTTACTTTCTCCCACCATGGGCCATTATGAAGAAAAAAGATGATGTGACTTAATGGATAAGGGAGTAATTGTGTTGACTTATGTGGGGGCAGGATAAACATTTCTATAATGCCCACTATGTGTTAGGCACTATGGTAAGCACTTTTCTACAAATATTATTTATTTTGATTCTCACAACTATGAGAAGAAGGTATTAATATTATCTAATTTTACAGGTGAGGAAATTGAGGCAAACAGAGGTTAAGTGACTTACCTGAGGTAACACAACTAGTAAGTGTCCAAGGACAAAGAGCTGACCTTGAAGTCTGGAAGACCTGGGTTCAAGTCCTAACTTTTACACATATTGACTCTGAACTGATAAGCCTTGGGCCAGACAGTGATGTCTAGTTGGTTGAAATATATTTTTGTTCCCCAAGAGATTGTAGGGTTTGTCAATGAGATGTTACTATTGTCAGCCAAGATAGATAAGTCTACCCATGATCCTCCTCCCTCAACCACCCTGCGTCCCCGATTCCAAAATGAGACTCTAGATCCAGTCTTTGCCTCCCTTATATAGGGCACAGCCCAACCGATGATTGGTCTCATGCCCCAGGATGGCATCAGGAATCTCCCAAGATTCCAAGTGTCCAATTTAAACCCTGCCCACAGGCATGGCTTCTTGCAAATCCTTACAAAACTTAACTTACGGATCCTGGCTAGCACACTTCATCTCTCAGTGATTTCCATCTCTCAAAGATTCTAAGCTGCAGAACTTGATTGGCAGAGGAAGTTGTTTTTTGTTTGTTTTTAATTTTTTTTTATTTTTCAAGTCAGTTTATTTGTTTATTTTGGGGTTTTAGTTTTGTTTTTTTTTAATTTAAACATTTATTAATATTCATTTTTAACATGGTTACATGATTCATGCTCCTCCTTTCCCCTTTGCCCCCCTCACTCCCCCCACCCATAGCCAATGCACATTTCCACTAGTTTTGTCATGTGTCCTTGATCAAGACCAGTTTCTAAACTGTTGGTAGTTGCATTGGTGTGGTAGTTTTGAGTCTACACCCTCAATCATGTCCACCCTGACCCATGCGTTCAAGCAGTTGTTTTTCTTATATGTTTCCTCCCTGCAGTCCTTCCTCTGAATGTGGGTAGCGTCTTTACCATAAATGCCTCAGAATTGTCCTGGGTCTTTGTATTGCTGCTGGTACAGAAGCCCATTACATTCGATTTTACCATAGTATATCAGTCTCTGTGTACAATGTTCTTCTGGCTCTGCTTCTTTCTCTCTGCATCTGTTCCTGGAGGTCTCTCCAGTTCACCTGGAACTCCTCCAGTTTATTATTCCTTTTAGCACAATAGTATTCCATCACCCGCATATTCCACAGTTTGTTTAGCCATTCCCAATGGAAGGACATCCCCTCCTTTTCCAATTTGTTGCCACCACAAAAAGCAAAGCTATAAATATTTTCGTACAAGTCTGTTTATCTATGATCTCTTTGGGGTACAAACCCAGCAATGGTATGGCTGGATCAAAGGGCAGGCATTCTTATATAGCCCTTTGAGCATAATTCCAAATTGCCAGCCAGAATGGCTGGATCAGTTCACAGCTCCACCAGCAATGCATTAATGTCCCAATTTTGCCACATCCCCTCCAACATTCATTACTCTCCCCTTCTTTCATTTTAGCCA
>NC_058135.1:204950053-205053756 GCF_016433145.1 Gracilinanus agilis
TCGAATGTAGTGGGTGTTCTATGAATCCTTTCAAAGTCTATATTGCCTTCTTGTTGTAGGACTTCAGGGCAATTTTGCTGAATAATTTCTTTTAGTATGGAGTCCAGGTTTCTATTAATTTCTGGTTTTTCTGGAAGACCAATTATTCTCAAATTGTCTCTTCTAGACAGGTTTTCTTGGTCTGTCACTCTCTCATTGAGATATTTCATGTTTCCTTCTATTTTTTCAGTCTTTTGACTTTGTTTTATTCGTTCTTGTTGTCTTGAGAGATCATTAGCTTCTAATTGCTCAATTCTAGCCTTTAGGGACTGGTTTTTGGCTCTAATCTTTTTGTTTTCAGCTCCAATCTTTTCGTTTTCAGATATTATCTTTTGGTTTTCTTTTTCAATCTGGTTCCATTTGCTTTTCAGTTCATTTGATTTCTGAGCCTCACTTTCCAAATGCAAGATTCTACCTTTTAAATTGTTATTTTCTTGCCAGATCTCTTCCATTTTCCTCAAAATCTCAGTTTTGAACTCTTCCATAGCTTGTGACCCGTTTTCTTTATTTGAGGAGGATTCCGGATGCTTGTTTGTTCTCCTCCATTTGCTTGGTTGTCTGGATTTTCTCTGTGTAAAAGTTGTCGAGTGTTAAAGACTTTTTTTTCTTGTTGTTAATCTTTCTCTTCTGAACTTCCTGAGACTGGGTAGCCATCATTAGCCCAGCAGCTTCTCAGCTTTATCCTCGCGCTCAGGGTCTGTCAGCGGTCTTTTGGCTCCTGAGGTCTGGTTTTTTCCAAGGTCAAGCCCCCTGGTGGATCCCCTTGCTTGATCCTCTGCTGGAGGTTCTTTACCAGTCTCAGGGAGCTGCTTCCACAGTTGTATACCCGTCTGCACTGGTTCCCCACTCAGGGTTTCAGAGCTTTAGCTTGTGGCTGTGTCTTCCTCCACCCAAGCCTCCTCCTTGCCTGAACTCTGAGCCCACCTGAGCTCTGCGCCCTGAGCCCGCACTCAGATTTCCCGTGCGTTCTTTGGCTTTTTGGGGTTCCAAATCTTGCTGCTCTCAGGAACAGGCCCTGGGGCTGCCAATGACTCGATGGGTGCCCCAAACTTGCTCTATTTCTTTTTAGCTGGCTTCGGTGATATAGGTGCTGTGTGTGGAAGGGGTGGGGAGTGGGGTGGCTGCTCAGCCCGCGATTTAGTGAGAGTTGTTTCACCCCTTTATAGCATGGAAATATCCTGGTTCCACGTACCTTCCACGCTGCACCCTGTTGTGGGGTTCCTCCATTCGTCTGGACTTGTTTTTATGTCCCCTTGAGGAGTCTTGTGTGTTTTGGTCAGGAAAGGTTAAGAGCTGCTTTTTACTCTGCCGCCATCTTAACCCGGAAAAAAAAAACTATAATTTTTTTGAAGTAGTGAGAGTTAAGTGACTTGCCCAGGGACACACAGCTGGGAAATTTCTGAGGCCAGATTTGAACCTAGGTCCTCCCTTCTCTAGACCTGGCTCTCCATCCACTGAGCTACCCAGCTGTCCCCTAGAATATTTTTTCATGGTTACATGATTCCTGATTTCCCCACTCCAAGCCATCCCACCTCCCAGAGCTGACAAGCAATTCCACTGAATTATACATGTATCATTGTTCAAAACCTATTTCCACATTATTCATATTTGCAGTAGAGTGATGCTTTAACATCAAAACCCTAATCATATCCCCATCGAACTATGCAATTGATCACATGTTTTCTTCTGTGTTTCTGTTCCCACAGTTTTTTCTCTGGATGTGGATAGTGTTCTTTCTCATAAGTTCCTCTGGATTATTCTGCGTCTTTGCATTGATGCTAGTAGAAAAGTCTATTACATTCAATTGTGCCATAATGTAGCAGTCTCTGTGGACAATGTTCTCTTGGTTCTGTTCCTTTCACTCTTTATCACTTCCTAGAGGACTTTCCAGTTCACATGGAATTCTGCCAGTTCAATATTCCTTTCAGTATAATATTATTCCATCACCAATAGATACTATAATGTGTTTGGCCATTCCCCAATCAATAGACATTCCCTCCCTTTCCAAATTTTTGCCACCACAAAGAACATGGCTATAAATATTTTTGTATAAGCCTTTCCTTATTATCTCCTTTAGGCACAAACCCAGCAGTGATATGACTGTGTCAAAGGGTAGGCATTTTTAAAGCCCTTTGCACATTTGCCAAATTGCCCTCCAGAAAGGTTAGATCAGTTCAGAAATCCACCAGCAATGTATTAATGTCCCAATTTTGCCGCAATCCCTTCAATAGTTATCACTCTTCTTTGTTGCCATATTGGCCAGTCTGCTATGTGTAAAATGGTACCTCAGAATTGGTTTAATTTGCATTGCTCTAATAAGAAGGGATTTGGAATATTTTTTCATGTGTTTACTGATAGCTTTGATTGCATTGTGTAAAAACTGCCTATTCAAGCCCTTTGACCATTTGTTGATTGGGGAATAGCTTGATTTTTTTGTAAATTTGACTTAGTTACTTATATATTTGGGAAATTAAATCTTTGTCAGAGAGTTTTGTTATAAAATGTTCTCCTAGCTTATTGCTTTTCTTCTAATTTTGGTTGCATTGTTTTTGTATGTACAAAAACTTCTTAATTTGATATATTCAAAATAATCCATTTTACCATTTTACATTTTGCAATGTTTTCTCTCTTGCTTGGTATTAAATTCCTTCCTTTCCCACAAATCTGATAGATATACTATTCTATTTTCACCTAAATTATTTATGATTTCACCCTTTTTATTTAAGTCATTTGCCCATTTTGAACTTATCTTAGTATAGGATTTAAGGTGTTGATCTAAACCTAATTTTTCCCATACTGCTTTCCAATTTTCCAAGCAGTTTTTGTCAAATAGTGAGTTCTTGTCTCAAAAACAAGGATCTTTGGATTTATCAAACATTAGCTTGCTGAGGTCATTTATCTATAGTCTATTCCATTGATCCACCCTTCTACCTCTTAGTCAGTACCATATTGTTTTGATAATCATGGCTTTATCAGTTTAAGACTAGATCCCCATCTTTCACATATTTTTCATTATTTCCATTGATATTCTTGATATCTTCTTCTTCCAGATGAATTTTATTATTCATTTTTTCTAATTCTATAAAAAAGTTTTTTGGTAGTTTGATAGGTATGGCGCTGAATAAGTAGATTAATTTGTGTAGGATTGTCATTTTCGTTATGTTACCTCATCCTACCCATGAGCAATTTATGATTTTCCAGTTATTTAGATCTAGTTTTATTTGTGTGAAAAGTTTTTTGTAGTTGTGTTCACATAATTCCTCTGTTTGCCTTGGTAGATAGATTCCTAAATATTTCATATTGTCTGGAGTGATTTTAAATAGAGTTTTTCTTTCTAACACTTTGTTCTGAATTTTTTTGGAAACATATAGGAATGTTGATGATTTATATGGGTTTATATTATACCCTGCAACTTTGCTAAAGTTGTTAATTATTCCCACTAGCCCGTTAGTTACTCTGCCCCCTTGATTCCAGCCCTGGAAGTTTTTTCTAAATTCTCCATAGGAAGTTTTTTGACCTGTGGCATAGAATTTGAGTTCTAAAAGACCGTAGAGATGATTTCACCTGATTCACCCCACTCATTCTAAAGATTTAAAAAATTCCTTACAGGAGGAGGAAAGTGATTTATTGTAAATATGTGAAGAGCATAGGAGGGAAAAATGCAGGTGTCCAAAGTTGAGATGCAAGTCTGTTAAAATATATCCCTTTCTTTACACTTATATATTTTAATTAGCCTTAGTATCAATTCTAAAACAGAGGAGTGGCAAGAGGTAGGGAATTAGGGTTAAGTAATTTGTTATGTGTTAGATGTTCCAATATTTTTTCCAGTTTCTGTAAGAGAAAATTGAGATCCAGATGACTTAAGTAACTTGATCAATGGTCCACAGATAGAAAGGGCTGAGGCAGAACTCAAGGATTCTGATTTCAAATTTAGGGCTCCTTCTACTCTGCTTGTTGAGTCTCTCCTTTGGAGTGAATGATTTTAAGAAGCTGAAAGAACTTGGTAAAATATTCTACCTTGAAAACTAAAGACAGAATACATTCATCAGAAAAAGATAAGCTATTAACTCAGAGTCTCATTTGCTTTCTTATAAGAGATTCAACCTGGAATACCCATCCTAGGTCACTCTTTTGAAAAGGCAGCTGCCCCATTCATTCTGAGGCATTTGTTCTAGTCTTTAGGACATTCTTCTAAATACCTGACCAAAAGGAGCTTCCAAATGAATATAAATAAGAGATAGCATTTATGTAGAACTTTAAGATTTGTAAAGCACTTTGAAAAAAATAAATATCTAATTTTATCCTCACAATAACCCTGGGAAGTTGGTGCTATTATTATTATTACATTTTGCTGATGAGGAAACTGAGGTTAAGAGACTTGCCCAAAGTCATTCAACTAGTAAGTGTCTGAGACTAGATTTTGAACTTTGATCTTCCTACCTCCTAGTCCAACAGACTGTATACTCTTCCATACTATGTAACTATCTCTAAGAAGAGGTAACTCCTTTGAGTAAATAACTCTACATCCCAATTCTGAAATTCAATAACTTGAAAATAGGTGGAATAGCATAAATAAAAGTACAGAGGTAAAATACGGCATTTGTGAAAACAAGGGTAAGGTAACGAATCTGCTTCTCTGGAATGTGGTATCTGTATTCAGGAAGTGGAAGGCATTAAAAACTGTAAGAACTCCCCAGGTGCCTTTACCCTTTGCCTCTTTGGAAGTTACAAGCATCAGGGGAATTATCCATATATTGTTACTTTCTTAAAACCAGGGAAGAGATCATATGTCCCTGGTATGGTATCCATAATAATGCCCTGATTGTACAGTTGAGGGATCTACCTGCTTATACTTGATGTGGGAGAATTGTCTTAGATCTCTTTGTCTAAACTCTATTCTCTCTTTTGCCTTGATCTCAATTTGGACTCCATACTGGACTCTGACTCCTATCTGAGCACTGAGATTTTCAATTCAATTAATTCCAATACATCTTTATAATACCTACTATGATGAATAATATGGAAATGTGTTTTGAGTGGATATATATATATATATATATATATATATATATATATATATATCCCAGTGGAATTGCTTGTCAACTTTGGGAAGGGGGAGGGAAGAGGAGAGGGAAACAATATGAATCATATAATTTTGGAAAATGTGTAAATGTGTTATTGGAATAAAATAAAGATAAAAGTTTAAAAGTTTATAAGATAACAAAAGTAAAAAAGGAAAAGAAAAGCAAAATACACATAATAAAAATTTGCAGTTTTATAAGTAAACCAGGTACAGTCTTGGGTTCTGGGAAAACAAAGGCAAAAATGAAGCAGCCTCTTTTTTTTAAAGAACTTATAGAAAACTTATAGTCTACTAGGTAGATTTAGTATATATTTAGGAAATTAAACACTAAGTATAAGAAAGGAAATTCTAGAGATAAGGACCAGGTCTAATATGACGGGCAGTTTGTTACTAATATAATGGGTTTTCTAGTGAGTGCAAAGGAAGGGTAGGGTGATATAAGAGACATAGAAGTCCAGAATTCAGAAAAACATATATAGCTCTAAGGAAATAGACAGCAATGGATAGTGGTCCTAAGAGCAGGATTCAGCCTAGTCAGCTACAGAATCTCAGGGTCTCTAAGGAGAGCCAGACCACAGAAGATTATCATGTCAATAGGAAAAATAAACTTTAATGTTTATATGTTTATCAATTGTGATCACAAAGTGGAAAGTGAAAGAGATGGGAGACACTCTTACAATATCAAGGTAAATATTGAATCCTTAATTCTGCGTGGTGATCAAGGCAAGAGCCAGTGGAACCCTGGGCACTGGCTGGTTAGAAAGTTGAGACATGATCAAAGTACTAACTCTATCTCTTTAATGCTCAGCCAAGTCATCTCTGTCCCAGGGCTTATTATAGTGTTGAAGAGATTAGCTCTTCAGTGGTAAAGGTGAAGGAAAAGAGTCAGAATAGGAGGAATGTAGGATATTTGCTCCTAGAATGTTGGTCAGTGTAAGAAGGGGAAAGGCAGCAGGGCAGATACCTGTTCCCTGATTCTACCTTATGGGCAAGGTCAGAGTAACAGTAGAACCAGGGCATGGCTGGTCCCAACAGTAACCTCAGCCAAGTGAGCTTTCTTTGTTGGACATTTGCCTTGAGTTGTCAGAGTCTCAGCCCAAACCTATTATAGTAAGTTTTTTCCTTCTCTGGTCCATGTAGCTGAAATCTTGGGGCACTAGAAAATTAGGCAAAGTAAAAAAAAGTCAGAGGCTAAGAAAGATAGAGTAGCAATATGATGTAAGGTAAAACTATAGGAAGGAAAATCACATCATTTTCAGTGTTCCCTGGCCTGTCCACTCTTCCCTATTTAAGGAACCAAATAAACTACTTTCTAGGAAAGTTTTTGTGACATTGTTTTTGTTTTTTTTAACAGTGGTAGCACCATTCACTTAAAAAATAATCTAGAAACAGTGACAGAACCCATTTACTCAATTCAACTGAGCAAATAGTTATTACATGAATACGATCCACTAGAGATATAAAGATGAAAGATGGCATCCTTGGCCTCAAGAAATATCCACCATAATAGGAGTGATAACATAGAAACACAAATATGAATTAAATAAGGTAGAATGAGATAAAGACAAAAGAGATCTCTAGACAATGTGTTCATGGAAAATGAAGAGCACAAGGTCATTTCCATTTTGGGTTGAAGGAAGATCTGATGGATGAAGTAATACTCATACTGGTTCCTTAAAGAAGAGAAATATGTTAACAGGTTGAGATGAAGAGGGAGTACATTCCAGTTATGAGGAAGAGTCTGCTTGAATGCATGGAAATGAGAGAATTTAGGAAAGCAGTAAAGAAAAAACTATCCCTTCTGGATGGAACACAGCATATGCAAAAGGGTACAAAATAAGACCATCCAAGTAGGTTGGAACAATATTGTAGAAGGATTTAAAAGCCAGGTGGGCAAGTTTATATTTTATATTACTAACCACCACAAGGCCATTGCTCTGTGTTAGTGCTCTACACAAAATAAATCTTTAATAAATGTTCATTGAATGAAAGAAAAACTAAAGCAACAAAAATTTAGGTTTTGAATTAAGTTGATAATCAGCGATGTTTCTTCTTCATTATTCTTAAATTATCATGTCTTCAATAGTTTCAGATTTCTCTTTCTCCACACTATTAAGCACAAACTAGCTCAGCAGGCAAGGTCTATTCCCTTATGTTTACCCAGAGAACTGAAATATCATCATCTTTTCTCTAGCTCTTCCATCTATAAGACTCTGTAAGCATATATGAAGATAACTTTACTTGTTGTTTCATAGGATCATATGATTTTAGAGTTAAAAAAGGCTAATACAGATCATTATATTGACTTACATGATTTAAGTGCTTAATAAAAGTTTACTGAAATGGATCATCTAGTCTAGCCTCTTCATTTTACATATGAGGGCTGAAGACTCAAAGATGTCCAAAGACTTGGTCAAGGTCATTTATGTGGTATTTGATAAAACTTTTATTGAAATCTAAGTCCATTATTCCTTCCACTATTCTCCATTGCTTCTTAAGAGATCGTTAGCTCCAAAGATTTCCCTACGGATATTATAATTCACCAGAGAGAACAGTCAAAATCCACAAATAGTTTTGTTATATTGAAAATGTTGAGACTATGGGTATAAATACATGATTAACCATACCATTTGACAGTTTATTTGGTTCCTCAAAGGAATTTGTATCAGGGATCTGAGCAATGTTAATACTGAATCAATCAGCACCATGGCTAGGGATAGCATCTTCTGTAGTCAGCAGCTAAGGCTGGAGAAAGCAGATCTGATGCAATTTGTGGAAATGTTCAGGGGAATTGTAGATTAGAAAGAACTGTTGTTTTTAGTATATTTATCTAGAGTTACTAGCTGGGTCCTTATGTGGTTTGAATTGTTCAAAACAAAAATACGACGTTCTGGACTCAAGGAGATTGCTGATACATACATTGTCTAGGATTCCTAAAGAAGTACTTTGCTAACCTAGTTTGTTTTTTCCTGTCTTTTTTTTGTGGTACATTAATGTTCAAAGAGACAGAGTAGGGTGTTGGAAATCCATTTGCCTCTCCCACTGATGTATGATACCATGTGACAATGTTTAGTAAAGTCCCCAGGGAGCAAAGGTTTAGTGTTCTACGAAGAGCTGAATCTGTGATGAGCAAGACTTTAAAAGACATCTTCAGTTACATTTCTGATACAGTAAACATTCTGAGATCCTTCCCCATCACCCAGAGGGCACAGCTGATATTTCAGACATCATAATGGGGTCAACAGGGTTGTAAGATAAAGTTGCCCATTTTGACATATTCACTTTTTGCAACTCAACATTCTGGAGGCTAAATGTGCTGTTTGTGATGTGCGGTTCTGTCAAGCATCAAACAACATCTTTCAAACACTGTGTCAAGGTCAATTATTCTCCAACACTTGCCATCATTGCCTCCAAACTTTTTTTCTTCTTTCACTCTTCAAACCATGTATAATTTAATAGAAGTTAATCAGGATATTTCCGATTAATTTGCTCTCCTATCATCAAATCGTTGGTTTCTAAGAGTCTCTTTGACATTCAAGAATAAAGTTGAGTTTTTAAAGCAGGCTTTTAAATTATTTCTTCTTGAAAAATAGGAAGTCAATTTTCCCCAAAGATCAATAAATATAAAAGCTAAGTTTTCTGGGAGGACTGAAACTTCTTGTTTTGTTTTTAATCCTCTTCATTTCTTTAAAATTTCTTATTTGTAACTTTTGATTTTATTCCCCCTCCATTTTTATTACATTACTAATTCTACCCCCTTTCAGAATAGTGTCCCTTGTAATAATGTATTATTAAAAGAAGGAGGAAAATACTTCAGCAAAACTAAATAACATATTAAAAACCTGTGATGCTATATGCTGTGTTTCACAGCCATAGTTACACATCTCTACAAAGAAGAAGGGAAAAGGTCTTATATGTTTTCTTTGGGGTCAAACTTAGTTATTATTATTTTACAAAATTGTTTTTTTTATCAAATTGGCATTGTTTGTGTTCTTTTCATTTATAATGTTGAATTCCTTATGTTCCTGGTTCTGTTTTATTTACTTTGTATCAGTTCATAACAGACTTTCTAGGCATCTATAAATTCATCATGCTCATAATTTCTCATTATGTTATTTTATTAAAGTACTTCATTATTCCTTTAAAATGTTATTCTGTTAAAGTCATTCACCACATTTTGTTTTGCTATTGCCAAATATATTTTTAAAGTCATTTGCTACCAAAATGTTAGGGTAAATACTTTAGTAAATATAGGACCATTCTTGGTGCCACTGGCATCCTTGGGGTATATGTCTAGAAGTGGAATCTCTTGATAAAAGGATATGAACATTTTAGTCACTTCTTTCACATAATCTAAATTGTGTTTGGGAATTGTACCAATTCACAGATCAGACAACAGTGTATTATATAATCTTGCCATAACAACTCTAACACTGACTATTCTCATTTTTGCTCTCTTTGAAAATTTTCTGGCTGTGAAGTGAAATTTTCATGTTATTTGAATTAGCAAATAATCCAAATTATTATTAGTAAATTAGTTCATTCTTCAATATTATTAGTAGTTTGAAATTCTTTTTAAACATTCATAACCATTTTATCTGTTAAGGAATGGTATTTGGTCTTAAGCTATTTAATACAAACATATTTCCCCAGTATAAGTTAGGAGGTGATAAAAGAGCACTCAGCTGGCTTTAATGAATTCAAGTCACCTGGTCCATAAGAATACTTCTTTATGTCCTAAAACCTGAAGACATGATGGCTGAGCTACTGTCAGGGATATTTTAAAACTAATAGAAAATGGGAAAGATCCCATGAGCTTTGAGAAGGACAGTGTTCTGATTTTCAAAAATGTTAGCATAGTCTCCAAAACATGTGAGAAAAGTCTAGAACAGATTATTAGAGAAATAATTATTGTTATCTAGAAAGCAAAGAGATGATTACCAATAACTATCATGTTTTCATCAATATCAGGTTTTGCCATTTCCTTTCTTGTACAGAATTGTTAACCTAGTAGATTTTGGAAATGCTGGAAGTAGAGTTTAATATTTTTAGCAGAAGTTCTGATAAAGTATGTTAGATGATCCTTCCAAGAAGACTGTGAAATATAGATGTAGTGATAATATTAGATCATTTCAGAGTTGGCTGCCTGGTTGGAGTTAAAGAGTAATTATTAGTAGTTCAATGTCAGTGTGGCATCAGATTTCCAATCAAGTACACTAAAGATCTGTGCTTTGCCTTATGATGTTTATATAATGACTTTGATACAGGAAGAAATGATGTGCTCATCAAAATCTTAGATAATCAAATCTGAAAAAGATAAATAACAGTAAGTACTTAATAAATGCTCTATCTCAAAATGAATTTCCCTCGCAATTTTTAAAGTTTTATGAACTATTCAGTCATTTGAATTGTAAGATATTTTATAATATTGGGTGGTATAATATTATATGATATGGTTTGGAATTGTATGGGAGTTATAATTGTATGAAGTATTTCTTTGGTAGTTTCATTAGTATAATGTTAAGTTTTAAAATTAGCTCTAGTAGTATTGTTAGGACAACCAGATGGTACATTGGATAGAGGGTTGGACCTGGAGTTAGAAAGACTCATCTCTTCCTGAGTTCAAATCTGGACTCAGACACAATTTCTGTGTGATCCTGGGCAAGTCACTTAACCTTGTTTACATCAATTTCCTTATATGTAAAATGAACCAGAAAAAGAAATAACAAGACACTCCAGTATCTTTGTCAAGAAAACACCAATTGCAGTAACAAAAAGTCAGTCAGGCAGAAAGAACTTACCACCAAAAACTAGTATTATTTTATTATTTCTCCAGTTATTTACCTTTTTATTTCCTTCAGAAGCATTTTGTAACTGACAGTATCTCTATGGGAATCGAGTATGCTTTGGTATATTGACATTCAAATATTTAAAATGTTTTGAAGTTACTTCAAATGATACTTCCTTTTCTACTATCAAGTACTAAATTTTGTTATTGCTATATAAAATGCTATTAATTATAAGATTTTATTTTGTAATACAAAAAGTTATTGGGACAATTGTCTTAGTTTCTTTACTGCTTTCCTTGAATTTTTCTGTGTCGTATCATCAGCAAATAAAGCTTGCTTTACCTCTTCTTTTCTTATCTCCAGGTCCTTAATTTCCTTCATTTTATTACTACTGTTAATATTTCTAAAACTATGTTGACTAATTGAGAGGAAAGCAGTTCCCTTTGCTTTGCTATTAATTGTCCATTATATATAATATTAGCATTTGATTTTTGTTGCTTTTTATCATATTAAAAGATCTTTTATGACTTTATTTGAAGGAATTTTTTTTAGCCTAAATGAGTATTGTATTTTGTCAGGTTTTTTCTGTCTAATAATAAAATAATGTGGTCTGAGGAATATTATTTTTAATATAATTATCATGTGATTTGTTTTCCTAATGTTGAACAATCTTTTTAATTATGTTTTAAATCCAGGTAAATTATAGTGAATCATTGAAAAAATAAATTGCTATCATATTTTTCATAGGAGAGTTTGTTAACAAAACAACATTAATATTCACTAATAATCTGTATCTCTCTATATAATTTATCTATCTTTGCTTTATTTTTCCATGGCTGAGGTTTGAAGGCTATTTTCATAAAAAGATTATATATATATATATATATATATATATATTAATTCTTGAGAATAATGTAAACAATGTAGCTATTAATTATTATTTTTAAATTATAGAGTTGTCTTGAAAATCCACCCAGGCCAAGATATTTTTTTTCTCATATTGTCTTAATAGTTCAATTTCCTTTTCTGAAAGTGAGTTGTTTAAGATCTCTCCTATTCTGTTGAACTAAGAGAACAATCAGAATGGTAAAGGGCTTCAACACCATATCTAAGAAGATCATTTGAAGGAGTTGTGGATATTTTGCTTGGAGAAAAGAAGGCTCAGTGTAGATTTTAAATGACTTTGAAAATATATAATATTGGAACATGGGAAGGAAGATTTAACTTATTCCATTTGATTCAAGAGGGCAGAAACAGGAGTATTAGTGGAAACTTCTATGAGTTAGGCTTGATATAAGGAAAAAAATCTTTAATAATTAATGTTTTCTACAAGTATAATTGTTCTTGAGGAAGCTAATGAATTGTCCAACCCTTGGAAAACCTGTCTAAGAAAGTTATTCAAATTACTTATTTTACATAATCTATGCTTTATAATTCATTAAATTGAATTAGTGAAAGCAATGGTAGCTTTCCAAGATTGGATTAAAACAGAAATATTTGTTTTTATATCTTCTTGCAGACCCTTTTCAAAAATTATGTCCTTCATGCCTCCCTCCACCACATCACCATACATACATTGTTGGTTTGGGGTGATGTCTGTGGTTTGTGGAATGGCAACCACTAGTTTAAAAGATATAGCATTTCTGATGGAGTCATTTTCCCAAATAGTCACTCATATTCACATACTGAGGTCTACAGAAGGCAGCTGATGATTTCTACTCTCAGGGGGTTCAGTAATTGTGCTGAGAAGCTGTAGTTCAATTTTTGTGCCCCCACCAGTGTGCTTACTATTAATCATCAGACAATTGCTTCCATTAGCTATTAGAAAAGTTACTGAGAATATTTAGTAAAAAATATCTTCTTGGTATTTGGTTGATAGAAAAAATTCTCATCATAACATTTGTGAAACACAAATGCTCAGGACAGAGTGGGCTCCAAGTTGAATCACAAAGGTATTATGTATACATATATATATATATATACATATATGTATATATACATATGTATATACATATATATACATATCAACATGTGTGTGTGTATACTATAGAGAATACTTGGAACTAAGGTATCTCTCTCAAATCTTGGACCTGAAAATCCCTTTCTCCCTTTGTAGAACCCTGATAAAGTCCCTTGTAGGAGTAGTTCTCTTCTGAGTTTCAATTTTTGGTGCCTTTATAAAGAATGTAGCTGGTACTTTTCTTTGTCACAAGGAATCATGACACCTAATGCTATTACTATCCTTGGGTGGCTGTGCTTCTGCATCTGATGCAAATGATCTTCTTTCCATCAACCTCTATACCTTCAAAAGCTCCTGCTACTTCTACTGCTGCCATTCATTTCTGACAGCTGATGGAACCTCTAATGGGATCTCCAGATTTCTTGACCTTATCAGGTATCCTATTCACTTACATTCCAGAATACTCACTCGCCTAAAGCAAGGAAAGCAGAAAATACAAGATATCATGGATCCAGAGCTATTCCATTTGGAGAATTACTCCATTTTGTTCACACGCATATTTCTGCAGATTCCCATCAGTATTTGTAATGTAAGTAAACTAGAAAAGGACATATCCTATTGTGAAACTTGTTCTGAGGAACAGTTCCCTCCCCAGCCTATTATAGAGTAGTATCTAATTCTGAAACTATATAAGAGGGCTGTTGTACTAGATCAGCCTTGAACACCAGCAACAGAGACTTTGACCAATCAACTTTGGCTCCATAGCCACTCCTCTTAGGCCATATAAAAAGCATTGTTCCTTTCATGAACAGTGTAAATCCACCTGAGTGGAGCAGGAGATTTACCTTTGCTGGTAAACATAATAAACTTTGCTTTGGTTTATAGATTTCTGGTCCATTTTCCTGGTTATTACTGTCTTATCACAATACAAAGATGGCTATGTGATCACCAACATCAAGACCATAGAGAATAGCAGTCAACTTTGCTTTTAGAAGACAGTACCAAGCAACTTTTAAGCCCAAAGGGAGAGAAGGAGGAAGTGTAAAGGAAAGAGGGAGAGACAGAAAGATAGAAAGAGGCAGAAAGAGTTAGAAAGACAAAAAAAAAGGAATAAATAGAAAGGGGAGGACAGGGTATATCAACAAGGTGGTCTAAGATCAAGCAGTGAATATCTGCATATACTTTGAGGACTGCAACCTCTCTTTAAAAATTAATTCATTATTTCTACAATAAAAATCAAGGTCCATTTGAAGGGTCTGAGATTCTTTCTAGATCTTAATCATCTACTTCATTATATTTTAGATTTGGATCAGAATAACAGTAGTTTACATTGATATAATGTGTTTATAGTTAGACAAACCGTTCACTACCAACATGAGGAGGTGGATAGTTGAGTATTATCACCTTCATTCTATAAATGAAATAACCTCAAGGACCATTTATTCAATCTTGCAAAGGTTGGATAACTTGGGTTTGGTTCTCTAATTATGAAGTTGCTTCTGAATCATCATGAGAGGTGGTTTAATATAGAAGAAAAATAGTTTGTTACTCTTCTTGAATTTCACAGCTATGAAAAATAGCTTTAGTAGAAAAAACATCCTGGAAAATAATTGCAAAATGGGGCAGCTTGCTGGTACTTCCCTGCAGTAAATCATAGATGAACTACAAGGAAAATTAACATCTTGTACTAGATGACCTTTTACTGTCCCTTGCATCTCTGAGATTCTGTGATTCTAATTTTTTTAAACCTTTGTACTTCGGTGTATTGTCTTATAGATGGAAGATTGGTAAGGGTGGGCAATGGGGGTCAAGTGACTTGCCCAGTATCACACAGCTGGGAAGTGGCTGAGGCTGGGTTTGAACCTAGGACCTCCCGTCTCTAGGCCTGACTCTCACTCCACTGAGCTACCCAGCTGCCCCCTCTGTGATTCTAATTTAATAGCTCAAGATATATTTTTTCATTCACTTTGCATAAGATCACAATACATAAACTTCACGACTGTGGAGCTCTCCAGTAACACATTTCATAAACTGCTAACTTTGTGGGACTTTCTCCCTCCCCCTTATTTAACACACAGATGGAATTTTACTGGCTTCAATAAATGGGAGATATCACAGAACAGAGCTTAAAGAGTTACCATTGTCATAGCACTCAGGTCAACAGATAAAGTTGAAGGCAGTGGGGGAAGATGGAGGGAAGGAGTGATTTGATTTATGGGCCCCCTTCTACAGAGACGGTATGTTTGGTGTCCTTGAAGATCTGTTTTAAGATGCTCTTCAAATCTCTACAAAACAGATGCCAAACATATTACTTCAGGGCAAAAACCCGGTCAGTTTTATGTGCCAGATCAATGTCCTATTTCTTTTGACTGTAAAAGTTTGGACAGAATTTGCTAGAAACTTGAGAAAGAAAAGGAAACTCATTTTCTGGCTGGTTGCAATAAAGCAGACACCTGCTACTTGGAATTTTTTATGGCTGGCTAAGGAAAAATGTCAAGGGCTTTTCTAATTTGCATTTATTTGAATAAAACCATTGTTGTACAGCACAGGGGAAAAACTTGCCAAAAGTCAAAACACTTTAGGGGAAGCTTTTCCAGAATCTTTCACAGCAGGGGTTGGCTATTCAGCAAAACTTCAGAGATCTTAATCTGGAGTAATCTTATGGGGATAGTCTAGGCCCAAATTTGCCAATTATACTTGTGTTACAGAAGATAAAACATTTGTGAAATTAGATTATGTAATTCAGTAAATAAGAGAAACTCCTCCTCTCATAAATATTTCATAAGGAGATGAAAATACACAAGCTTACATTTCTGATCTAAAGGTAATGATCTAAGAAGACCAGTGGCTTTCTGTTTGATTTTGCTCTGTTTTATTTTAGAGAAAACTATTTTGATGGAAAATCCAAGCTCCCTGATATGTTTTTTTAAACTCTTATCTTTCATCTTAGAATCAATATTCAGAGTCAAACAGCTAGGAAGTGGCTGAGGCCAGGTTTGAACCCTGGACCTCCCATTTCTAGGCCTGACTCTCAATCTACTGAGCCACCTACCTGCCCCCATCCCCATGATATGTTTTTAAGAAGAAACACTGAATCTGCGAATTCAGTTGTCTCCTCATATAAAGAATGGCACACAATATATTTGAAAGAGGAAACCAGAAGACAACAGTACTTTGGAAACTGGAAGACAATTGTACTTTTCAAGAAACAAATGATAGGTGAAGGCTTGATGTAATAATATATATATATATATGTAAATATATATGTATAAATATATATATATATGTTTGTTATACTAAAATACCTAGTTGACTCCCTTCCTTTTTTCTCTCTCCCCACAAGAGAAAGTCTCAGTTGTAATTTTTTTTAAATTCTGGATTAACAGGTCTGTTGATTATAGTTCAACTTACTCCAACTTAACAGGCATTTTGTACTATGTGCAAGGAACTATGGATGCAAAGACAATAAAAGGAAGGACATCAAACCTATGCCTAGTTTCCTGTATGAACTTGAACAATAGGAGTACTATAACTACATAGAAAAGCATTGTACTGGATTTTAACCCAAGCTAAACTATGTGATCCTGAGTAAGCAACTTATCCATTCTGTTTCAGTTTTTGGTATTTTTTTTTTCTATCTGGAACATGAATACTGATAGCTGTTGAGGTCTGGTTCAATGTTATAAAATATGAAGCCACCCATCCTGGCTACTTTGTCATCTACTCTACATCAGTGCCCTTCTCTCCAGCTGGACAGCACTTCTAGAACAAGCCACCAGAAAAAAATGCCTTCAAATCCTAGAGGGGAGTGAAATAGACATTTCAGAAATTCTCACCTGTGGATCCAGTTGTCTTAACTGGTAAACCCAGTCATGTTTTCACTGCATTACTCTACACTAAACAGGTCCTAGTCCATATTTCCCAAATAGTTGTCTTTCACAGCTTGCCTTCTGCTTGTTACCACATGCACATGGACACCACCCTTTCCATCCCTCAAATTTATACTCAAGCTCAGTAACCAAATCAATAGTATAATATTATTGCCACACTTCTTGCATAAGAGTTTGCCATTTGACTGTCTTTAGACTTACCATTCCTCTGACCATTCTCATATATATGTGTCTCCATTAGAATGTAAGCTCCTTGAGGGCAGGGTTGGTCATAAGGCAGCTGCAGTAGCCAAGAAGACTCACCCTCAATATTGTCCTGAGAGTCTCATCTTTGATTTTTTTCAACTTTATAATTATGCTTTATCTCATTCTGATATTTGCCACTGCTTAGTCCTGTTCTTTGGTTCAGTGACCTTGACTCTGTAGAGTAATGTAATAAAAAGAAGAGTATGCTTAGAGTAGGATGATTTATATTCAAATCCTAACTCCACCACTTAAGGAGGGTAACTACCCTTATAATATTGAAGTAGCCAAGAAGGTTGACTGAAAGAGGATTAAAAGTGAAATGGATGTAAAAACCTGGGGCAAGTCAGAGTCCTTAAGGTAACACACACTGAGGATTGTCATTTCTAATAGCACAATATCTATCACCTACACCAATACTATATTCATAAATCCGTCACTCTAGTTGGGTCATCATTACCTGAATTTTGCAAAAGCCTTCAATTGTTCTTCCCACTTTGAGTCTCTTCTCATTCTAAGCCATCCTTTGGTCAGGTAGCAAAGTGTTTATTTTCCTAAAATGAATATCTGACCTCAATACTCTCTTTTATTTCAATTCCAGTGTGTTCCTATTCTTCTAGGCTCATATATAAATTCTTGTTTGACACTGAAAGTTCTTTGCAAAATGATCTCCTTCCACCTTTCTAGTCTTCTTATGCCTTTTTCCTTTTAAACATGTTTCCTTGTTTAAAGGATAGAAGCCTTGTCTCCTATCTCTATACTGAGGAAATATCTTAAAGTTGATGTCATAAAACCCCTTTCTTTTTCATTTACCCACATCTCCCCAATAGACATATATAGTCCTTGAGTCTTAGAGAGAGTCCTTTCCCTGTAAACAGCTCTTAAAATAGTATGTTCAGTTTCTGAGGAAAAAAAATTGTCTAGATATCTCTGACCTATATTTGAGATGCGATAAAGACTATTTGAGCTGAAACAACCTTGAGAGAATATCTATACCAATCTTCCCAGTCTTCATATTTGGAAAAATTTGGTGAATTAACTTAGCTGTGCTCACAAAGAGAGTAAGTAGAAGAGGTAGGACTTATATTTAGATTCCCTTTCATATGGTCCATTGTTCTCCATGGTAGAAACTATAATTTTCTCCAAACTTTTGTCCACTAATTGCTCCATTGCCCTTTTGATTCTCTTTCAGTACTTCTTTGATGTTTGAATCATGTGATCAGAATATATGTTCTCCTCACTGGTACTATTCAGATAGTCTTATTTCCTTTCCTCTCCCCAACTTTTCAGACTACACTACTTGTTTCATGTCTTTTCATAAATCTCTTATAAATAATCAGCTGTTTGTTCTATAAACCTTACTTAGATCATTGTTTTGTTTTGTTTTGTTTTAATCTGGGCTTGTAGAACTCTGATTGTCCATATGTTTAAAGACAATAAAAAAGTGGGATAATATAATCCACCCCTTCATTTTATCAGAGAAAACTGGGACCCAAAGAGGGGCAGTGACTCACAAGACTCAAAGATAGGAAGCAATGCATCCAGAATCAAACTCAGGTCTTCTAATTATGTGTTGCACTTTTATCACAATGATTGACTGAAGAGAGGGAAAGGAAATTATGGAAATGATTTTCCCAAGGCTGTATTCCACTGAGAAAATTCTTGCTTTATCACTCCAAGTTGGCAACAAAGGCCTTAGAGTGACTGGCCAACTGGATTCTGTGTCACCACCTTTTTCCCTTCAATTTAAAAAGATTTTTAAAAGGGCAAGACACCACATGGGTCATCAGGCAAATGGCCAGTTGGCAACTCAGCATTGCCAGGAAGAGACTTAAATACAGGATTAGGAGCAGGTGTGTTGGGAACTCTGGTTCAATTCATTACAGACTTTCTTTGAAACACATTGGTCTCCAAATTAATTTTTTATTTTCCACCATTTCCAATCCTCAGTCACTGATTTTCCTCACAATAGGTCCTTGGCACACTGGCTTCACTTTCATATCCTTTCTTTGTAATAGCATTCCAATAGGGAATATGGAAATCTACATATTTAGAGCCATGAGGTTAACATTTAATCAATGTCTTTCTATTATGGGCTCAATTCTGAAACACTAGATTGTGATGTATAACCATATGTATTTGGGGATGAGCTTCTTCCAGGAAAAGGAATAATCAGCTTTCCAAGCTTCATTGATACATTCCACTCCTGGGTTTACTATCCTCTATGGTACCACATTTATCCCCATCGTGATGCCAATAACAGTTCAGAAAACACTCTGGTAATAAAATGGAGATGAGAGGAGATTTTGTTTGCAAACATGAAGTCATAGGCCCAGTGGCATGTCTGTCTGAATATGTTAAGTTCATGAAAGACTCAACTTCATAACCTAGTCCCACCATACCTTTCCAGTTTTCTCACATCCTATCCTGACCTTATTCTCCTAGATCCAATGACATTTTTTGATGTACCACAAATAAGGCACTCCATCTGGCCATTTTCTCAGACTGTCCCTTATTTCTGGATTACTTTCCTTCCTCAACTCTGCCTCATGGCTTGGAGGGCAGGGACTGACTTTTGCCTTTCTTTATACTCACAGTATTTTATCCAGTGCCTTTGTGCCTGGCACTTGAAGAATTTAATAAATGCTGATTGACTAATTTACTACTCCAGCTGGGTTAATATATGCATATGATATATATATATATATATATTATACTTAAATGCATAAGTGTCTACATATGTATTTATATATGTTTAGGAGTATATCTAAATATATGTACATATCTACATATAGACATATAGCTCTTAAAGACAGTACATAATCTCTTTCATTTTCATTGGGGGTATGTGAGGGGATGTGAAAGGGGAATGCTGTTTAATAACAGAGCAAATAAGCTTTGAGCAAGTTAGCTCTTCTACTCTACATTCATCACCAAGACTATTCATTAGATAGAACAACCCAAAAAAGTCTGGGATAAGCCTATTGATGGGACTCCATTATCTAATATTAATAGTTTACAGAGGAAAATGTCTATCTGCTTGACTAATGAATTGATTATTTATTTACAATAGAGAAATATATTCAGACTAGACATAGTAGAATAGCACAGCTAAAAAGGAATTGAATTTCAAGAAAAGGGAGGAGAGAGTGAGAAGGTAGCAAACTGCTATAAATTAGCTCAGGGTCTCTAGCCCCATATCAGTTTCATCCATGCTTGCAATTGGTGATCTTGGAGAAATGATGGAGAATATTTGAAGCTCTTGGAAAATGGAGATGGGAAAGTATACCAACCTTTGAAAGTGGAAAGAAGGTAGATTTTGAAATCTATAGACCTGATTACTTGACCGTGTTCACTCCTTCATTCCAATTCACATCACTCTCAAATCTGTATATTTTTCTCCATTACTCCCTAAACCTTCTTACCCAAGAAGACACTTTTGACACCATACTCTAGCAGCCTTCTCAACTTAGCAGATGTCTTTTCCTCTACAGCTTTCTCATACCTGAAGGTCCTTGGGCCCCTGAAGCTCTTCTTCTCATTAGTTAAATCTTTCTGGAATGTCTGTGTTAAGGAAGCAAACTCAGGGCAGATCCATTCACTCCTTCATCCCTTTCTGGATCCTGTTCCCGACTCTCCATACTTTCTATTACATGCTTTTGTGAGAACTCTTTTCCCCATCACACCCTTTGCTTTTCATCTCCTTGTTAAATATTATCTTCCTACCTTAGAATGTAAAGGCATGGATTTACTATTTCTATTTCTTTTCCCAGCACTT
The DNA here is from genome assembly GCF_016433145.1 of Gracilinanus agilis. NCBI lineage: Eukaryota > Metazoa > Chordata > Mammalia > Didelphimorphia > Didelphidae > Gracilinanus > Gracilinanus agilis. The sequence goes on from NC_058135.1 coordinate 204,970,836, forward strand.
AGCACAGTATCTGGAACATTATAAACACATGATATATGCTTTTCAGTATTTTGATTTAACTCTAGTATCAAAAATTATCTTCCATATGTCAGAATGGGAGAGATCTGTAGATGAGTAATCCATATGAGAATTTTTAAAAAGGTTTTAAAGTGTTCTATATTTCATACATAAAAATAATGAAAATGTTTTAATATTTGCAAAATATATACATTGAAGTTTTGTTTTCCAGTAATAGGGATGGAATGCATGGATTTATACACACTCTTTTGCCCAGTTGCTCTATGAATGATAGGCATTTTGCAAGACAACTGGTCTTAGTTATGAATGTTACTGAAGAATGTAACACAAAAAAAATTCAAATTGGCTACATGACTATGAACCTTGGCTTCATCAATATGGGGCTCTAATGAATCAAACTAATTAACGGGCAAGGATGTGGGGAAAATGTTGCTAAATACATTTCTTTTTGTCATGGCCTTTTCTGTAGTTATTTTGTGTGATTACTTAGGGACTGATAGAATTTTACATCTGAAAAATTACTTTTAATTCATTATATTTTCTTCGTTTTTTAAAAAGGATCAGATCTCTCTGGCTCATCCAGACTGGAAGTGATGATCCTGATCCTATCAGTAGTCATCATAGGAGCTTTATCTTGCTCTGTTTGCTTCTGACCTGAGCCAGTTCATAACTTCTTAAGCAACCTGGTGGCTCTCTACCTCCCAATGCTGAACATATTTATGTTGAAGTTATTGTAGGCATGATAGGATCATCCCTACTGCAGCTCAGAACACATCATGTCAAGACATCTGCCAGTCTCATACTCCCAAATGCAGGAATTATAGGCATGTGACATCATGTTCACCTCACAATATTCTTAATCTCCCTACTCTTTAGCTACTGAGACCATAGTTGGCTCATAGAAAAACAGACAAGCAAACCAGACAACTATACTCTTAAAAACAGATATGAATTTTTAGAAAGATTCTAATTTACTCAGAGACTGATAAGAATTTAGAAAAATTATTCAATGATATGGTAAAAAATATTCTTGCACAAAGTAGCTTTCCTTTCTAATTCCCTTCTTCTGAGGCAAGTGGGATGTAGAATAGAAGAGGTACTGAATTTGATGTCATAAGACATGGGTTCAAATCCTAACTTTACCATTTAATACAAATTCAACCTTGGAGAAGTCAGCCTCAGTCTTTGAGCCTTAGTCTCTTCATAAAACTGAGATAATGATACTTGTACAATTTCTATACATAAATTTTAAAGTGTTGTATACATATACTAGCTATTATTATTATTCTTTTACTGACACCACAATTATTCTAAACTGGAAATTTTGGAATCCCTTTTGCTTCTTCCTTTTTCCTAGATTCACTAAAACCTTTCACTAAGTTCAGTATTTTTTTTCTTAGAACCTGTCTCTTAATAGCAGCAGAATATAATGGAAAGCAGGATCCTAGCTGATACAATGGATACATGGCTGCTTGGAGTGAGGAAAACTTGATTTTAAATCTGACCCCAGACACTTAATAACCATATGACTCTTGGCAAGTTAATTAACCATGTTTGCTTCAGTTTCTTCATCTATAAATAAACTGGAGAAGGAAGTGTCAAACCTCCTCCAGGATCTTTCCCAAGAAAACCCCAAATGGGGTCATAAGGATTTGGACACAATTAAAAAAGAACACAACAGTGGGAAATGCATTCTATATGACATCAGAAATCTGCTTTAATCTTTTTTTTTACCTTATTCTTCACTGTGTATAAATCCTTTAACCTCTATGAATCTCAATTTCCTGTCTATCAAATAAATACGACAATATTTGCAGGACCAAATGGAATAGTTTCGCTTATACCAAACTAGCAATGACATCTGGGATAGCTATGAAGAAAGTATTTTGTAGTTTCCCTCTTTATATTCAAGTCATTCACCTATTCTGAATTTATCTTGGTGTAGGGTGTGAGATGTTGATCTAAGCCTAATCTCTCCCATATTGTTTTCCAAATTTCCTAGCAGTTTTTGTTAAATAGTGGATTTTTGTCCCAAAATATGGGCTCTTTGGTTTTATCATACACTGTCTTGCTGACGTCACTTACCCCAAGTCTATTCCAATGATGCTCCCTTCTGTCTCTTAGCCAGTACCATATTGTTTTGATGACTGCTGCTTTATACTATAGATTAATATCTGGTACTGCTAGGCCCCTTTCCTTCACATTTTTTTTCATTATTTCCCTTGATATTCTTGATCTTTTCTTATTCCAAATGAACTTTGTTATAGTTTTTTTCTAATTCAGTAAAAAAGTTATTCGGTAATTTGATAGGTATGGTGCTAAATAGGTAAATTAATTTGGGTAGGATGGTCATTTTTATTATGTTAGCTCATCCTACCCATGAGCAATCAATGTTTTTCCAATTGTTTAGATCTAGTTTAAATTGTTTGGAAAGTGTTTTGTAGTTGTTTTCGTATAGTGCCTGTGTTTGTTTTGGTAGATAGATTCCTAAGTATTTTATATTGTCTAGGGTGATTTTAAATGGTGTTTCTCTTTCTACCTCTTGCTGCTGTGATGTGTTGGAAATATATAGAAATGCTGATGGGAAACTATAAATAAGTTAAGTGAACAGATAATAGTATATTTGTCAGATCTCTGGGAAAGAAAAGATTTTAAAACCAAGTAAGACTTAGAGAAAATTACAAAATGTAAAATAAATAATTTTGATTATATCAAGCTAAAAAGTTTTCGTGCAAACAAACATAATGCAGCCAAAATCAGAAGGGAAACAACAAACTGGGAAAAAATCTTTATAACCAAAAATTCTGACAGGGGTCTAATTACTCAAATATACAAGGAGTTAAAGCAATTGTATAAAAAAATCAAGCCATTCCCCAATTGATAAATGTGCAAGGGACATAAATAGGCAATTTTCAGATAAAGAAATCAAAAGCATCAATAAGCACATGAGAAAGTGTTCTAAATCTCTAATAATTAGAGAAATGCAAATCAAAACAACTCTGAGGTATCACCTCACACCTAGCAGATTGGCTAAAATGAAAGAAGGGGAGAGTAATGAATGCTGGATGGGATGTGGCAAAATTGGGACATTAATGCATTGCTGGTGGAGTTGTGAACTGATCCAACCATTCTGGATGGCAATTTGGAACTTTCTCAACGGGCTATAAAAGAATGCCTGCCCTTTGATCCAGCCATACCATTATTGGGTTTGTAACCCAAAGAGATCATAGATAAAAAGACTTGTACAAAAATATTTATAGCTGTGCTCTTTGTGGTGGCAAAATCTTGAAAATGAGAGGATGCCCTCCAGTTGGGGAATGACTGAACAAATTGTGGTATACTCTGGTGATGGAATACTACTGTGCTCAAAGGAATAATAAATTGGAGGAGTTCCATGTGATCTGGAAAGACCTCCAGGAATTGATGCAGAGCAAAATGAGAAAAGCCAGAAGAACATTGTACACCGAGACCAATACACTGTGGTAAAATCGAATGTAATGGACTTCTGTACTGGCAGAAATGCAGTGACCCAGCACAATTTTGAGAGATTTGTGGAAAACCATGCTACCCACATTCAGAGGAAGAATTGCAGGAGTGGAAACACAGAAGAAAAGGAACTGTTTGAACACATGGGTTGAGGCGAACATGATTGGGGATGTAGACTCAAAGCCACCACACCAATGCAACTATCAACAATTTGGAAATAGATCTTGATCGATGACACATGTTAAAATCAATGGAAATGCACACCAGCTATGGGGGCGGGGAAGGGGAGGTTTGGGGGTGAAGGGGAAAGTAAGAGCATAAATCATGTAAACATGTTAACTTTTCTAAAAAATAAATATTAAAAGAAAGAAAGAAGAAAGTGTTTTCTCACACATAATTTGGTTTATAATTATGTATATTGTTATTCCCACAACCTTAGTCTAATGCCCTATAACCTTCTTCTTCAGCTCCAGATATTTATACATATAAAGCAATTATAAAAAAAATAGAACAAAATGATTCACTGAACTATTTCTAAGAAAAATAAGTTGGCTACACATCCATATCGGCCAGAAAAAAAACTTCAGGCTTCTAGTCATTCTTGATAGCTCACTGTTTTGGAGCATTCAACTAAAGCAGCTCTCCCAGTCTTGACATAGTGTCCACCACTTGAAGTGAGAAGACAGATGTGGGATGGTAGATTGAGAATAATTAAATGGCACCTTTTGACCAATCACAACATTTCTAAACCTGAATCTCCTCATTTGTAAAATGGGGATATTAAGACTACCTTCTCTGAGTTTTGAACACACCCTACCCCAAACTCTTCTACTGGGTCTGTGATCAAATCATGTACATATAACAGAACAGTATAGTGAGAACCTTAGATGTCATCTAGTCTGACTTCATTAATGTTTTACAGCTAAATACACAGTGACAGCAATAAAGTACAATGATCAACTGTGAATGACCTAACAATTATCATTGATGCAAGGATCCAGGACAACCCCAAGGAACTCATGACAAAAATGGCTTTCCACTGCCATTGAAGGAACTGATGGAGTTTGAATACAAGTTGAAGCATGACATTCTTCATTTTATTTCCTCCACAAATTTTTCTCTAGTCTAAACAATATGTGTATTCTTTAACAACATGATTAATGTGGAAATATGTATTATATCATAACACATGTACAACCTATACCACATTACCTGCCATCTTGGGGAAAAGGGAGGAATAAGAGGGAGAGAACATGGATGGAAAAACATCAGAAAATGATTATTGAAAAATGTACTGAAATGTAATCTGGAATAAAATAAAAAAAAATAAAAATTACAGTTAAGGAAATCAAGGCTCAGAAAGCTTCTTGAATTTTGATTAAGCTCAAGTTCATATAACTAGTTCATAAGGTTGACTGTAAAAGAAATTAATGTTCTATGATCATTTACTAGGACACATGGAGGAGATATGGAAGTCACCATGCTCAGGGTTCAGAATATGAAAATGAAAAAGAACACTGGTTCAGTTCCAACTTGTCCTCCTAAGACTCATTTTTCTCAACTTAAAAATGAGAAAAAAATTCCTACATGAACTTGCTGTGATGTTAGTCTTTTGCAAATCTTAAAACATCATAGAAATGCGAGATAGAAATACAAGTGGTTTTTCCATGACAAATTATGTTGGAGGATTTAACCTCTGAAATTTTGTCTTGGTGTCCCAAGAATTTACAATGATGCTTTACATATAGCAGGTGTTTAATAAATTCTTGTTGAATTGAATTGGCTGATCACTTTTTGCTGAATTATCCAGGAACTGAAGATAACTGCAATGTCGGGAATGGAGTGGGAATTAATTTTCATTGAGACACTCAGGAAGCATAAAATGTGATAGATACAAACTCCTCTGGAGGGAGGGTCATGTTCCTAATAGCTAGCTAGCCAGCCTGATGATAAGTAATTCTGAAATATGGCCTTCCTTGAATCTGATCTAAGTGCAAAATATAAAATTCATAGAGCAATACAAAAACGAGATTCACACTTGGGAACCAAGACAACTACTTCCTCATGGGCCACCATCTATCCACACCCTCCTCATTCTGACACATGCATGAAGAAATAGAACTCACTCTGCCTCCGAACATGGTAAAGAGGGACTATTATTTCTTTTATGAATATACCATCGGTGTAACTGGTATATTATGGTCTTGAAATTATCAAGAAAGAATCCCACCTCAAATACCAGCTCCTCTGTGAAGTCTTCTTTGATCTCCCATTTTGAAGTGGAATTCTCCCTGTCTATGATCTAATAGCACTTGACTTTCTGTTAGTACTTCAATGTTCATGTATCTGGGACCTCATCATGTTAGGCACCCCTGCCTTGATGGATGAAGCAGACCACAATCCACCTCCACTTGCCCATTCTATGTTATTATTTTCCATTTTCTCTCAAGAGGCTACTCTATGGAGTGTAGCTAATGTGCTAGTTTGGGGGGACATTGGGGAGCTTTCTAAAGGATTCAACTTCTCAGGAGTATCAACAGAAACTGTGAGCTTGCATCAGTTTTTCTTCACTCTTGCTTTGGCACCAATTCATCTTTACTTTTTATCATACATTCCTTTAATAATATCCTTTATATTACTTTTTATTCTTTAAAATATTATATTTTTGTTATTCTGCACTTGATAAACATGAGCATTTCCTAATACAAAGAAAAGTTGCATATAAAACCACACATCATTATATATATATGTTGCATTTCTTTTCAAAATTATATAATACATTTTTTAAAATTGATTTCATATAGTGGATTCATGTCCCAAAAGTTGGGCTCTTTGGGTTTATCATAACACTGTCTGCTGATGCCACTTACCCCAAGTCTATTCCACTGGTCCTCCCTTCTGTCTCTTAGCCAGTACCATATTGTTTTGATGACCGCTGCTTTACAGTATAGTTTAATATCTGGTACTGCTAGGCCCCCTTCCTTCACATTTTTTTCATTATTTCCCTTGATATTCTTGATCTTTTCTTATTCCAAATGAACTTTGTTATAGTTTTTCCTAATTCAGTAAATAAAGTTTTTTGGTAGTTTGATAGATATGGTGCTAAATAGGTAAATTAATTTAGAATGGTCATTTTTATTATGTTAGTTCGTCCTACCCATGAGCAATCAATGTTTTTCCAATTGTTTAGATCTAGTTTTATTTTTTTGGAAAGTGTTTTGTAGTTGTTTTTGTATAATTGCTGTGTTTGTTTTGGTAGATAGATTCCTAAGTATTTTATATTGTCTAGGGTGATTTTAAATGGTGTTTCTCTTTCTACCTATTGCTGCTGTGATGTGTTGGAAATATATAGAAATGCTGATGATTTATGTGCATTTATTTTGTATCCTGCAACTTTGCTAAAGTTGTTGATTATTTCTACAAGCTTCTTAGTTGATTCTCTAGGATTTTTTAAGCAGACTATCATATCATCTGCAAAGAGTGATAGCTTATTCTCCTCATTGCCTATTTTGTTACCTTCAATTTCTTTTTCTTCTCTAATTGTTACTGCTAGTGTTTCTAGTACTATGTTGAATAATAGAGGTGATAATGGGCATCCTTGTTTCACTCCTGATCTTATTGGGAAGGGCTATAAAAGAATGCCTACCCTTTGATCCAGCCATACCATTGTTTGCTTTGTACCCCAAAGAGATAAACAGACTTGTACAAAATATTTATAGCCATGCTTTTTGTGGTAGCAAAAAACTTGAAAAAGAGGGTATGTCCTTCAATTGGGGAATGGCTGAACAAATTGTGGTATATGCTGGAGATGGAATACTATTGTGCTCAAAGGAATAATAAACTGGAGGAATTCCATGTGTACTGGAAAGACCTCCAGGAATTGATGCAGAGTGAAAGGAGCAGAGCCAGAAGAACATTATACACAGAGACTGATACACTGTGGTAAAATCGAATGTAATGGACTTCTGTACTAGCATTAATGCAGTGACCCAGGACAATTCTGAGGGATTTATGGAAAAAACGCTACCCACATTCAGAGGAAGAACTACAGGAGTGGAAACACCGAAGAAAAGCAGCTCCTTGAACACATGGGTTGAGGCAGATATGATTGAGGATTTTGATTTGAAACTACCACACCAATGCAACTATCAGCAATTTGGAAATAGGTCTTCATCAATGACACATGTTAAAACCAGTGGAAATGCGCATTCGTCAGGGATGGGGGTAGGGCGAGGGGTGAAGGGGAAAGTAGGAGCATGAATCATGTAACCATGTTAACTTTTCTAAAAATGAATATTAATAAATGTTTAAAAAATTGGTTTCATAGATGCCCTGCTTCTCTTTGTCTCCATCAATACCTCCTATTCTCTACTATATTTTTTATTTAATTTTTTCAATGAACAAAAGTCTATCTTCCTTCTCTTACTTTAGGTAGCCAGGTGGCATTGTGGATACAGACCTGGGTTTGAAGTTAGGAAGATCTGAATTTGAATTTGGCCTCAAATATTTAGTAGCTGTGTGGGGAAATATATTGCTTCAATTTCCTTATCTGTAAAATGGAGATAACTACCTAACTCAAAGATTATTGTGAGGATCAAATGTCATCATATTTTTAAAGCACTTAGTACAGTGCCTATCACATAATAGGGGGTATAAAATGCTTATTCTTTTCTTTACTTCCCATCTACTCTTCCATTGGGGGGGATCATTTTAACAAATATGCCTTCTCTAACAAAACTGATCCCTATACTATTTATCCAAAAAATACGTCTCAGTCTGCATGCTGAGTCCAAAAATATGGAAGATTTCATGAATTTGCATGCCATCATTGTACAAAGGTTGTTGATCTACTCTGTATCATTCCAATTTTTGTGTGTTAGATGCTGAAGTCAGAACCTTAGATTGCTTCTTCATATTTTCTTGTCCTTCATTTGTCTTCACAACTACCATGTACTTTTCATTTACCTTTTGATCATCTTCAAGTTCATTCTTTGGAGGCTTTTGTGTTCCATGACTCAGAGCCATACAGTGTATCTGATAGAGTATTGATCCTACCTTTGTTTCAGGGAGAAGATTAGTATGTTTAAAATAATTTAATAATTTCCAAAAGGCAATCTAGCCCTCTGTATTCCCGTTAAATTCAGGGTTCTACTTGTTGTCTATTTTGCAATGTCTTCTCAAGATATACTCACACACACACACACACACACACACACACACACACACACGTGCACTTGAATGGAGATACTAGTAAATGAGTGCTGACTGTCCAACTACACAAAGGTCTGTACAATGGAAATTATTCATCTATTTTTTTCATGTGCATAGTGGAACCAATCTGCAAAGTTCTAGGGCTTAATGTAATCACAAGCTTAAAATGTGAAGCCTCATCATCTCAGGGAATACCTCTTCCACTTGGTTTCTTCCCCAGGTTCTTCTACAACAATACACACCTTCAGCAAACTCTCTGTTTTATGTCTCAGTTGATATTAATGATCAATATCATCAAACAAATTTATTCCCATCATATTTTTCAAGGATGTCATATGGGTAGAATATAAATACTCTCCTATATTTAATGCAGCACTTTGCTTTACCAAATCAAATGCTGCTTTATACCAATAACCACTTAAGTTAAGAAGGATCTTTTATTTTCAACAACTCTCAGTCAATTGTGTGATGGTGAATTGTCTACTATGTTATATGCCTTTCTTTGTATTTACACATAGCATGGTGCCTGACACATAGCTTATCAACAGACTCACTGTATTGCTTAGAAGTCTACCTTTTCTATTCAAATAATCTCATGATGCATGCATAGATTATCTGCATAAAATTGTTTATGCAGATAGAAAAGTAGGCATATGGGACTCTGCATCTACAATTATAATCTAATTTACATTAGTATAAAATCTATATTAATACAGAGACCTATATAAGCTTTACATTTCCTGGTACTAATGAGAAATTGCTAACCATGGATCTAGGACTGTTGGGTTTGCATTCTGCTCCTGGCATTGATAGCATGACCATGGACAAATAACCTAGCCTATATAAGCCTCAATTTATTTACTTATAAAGTTGGACTACTACTACCCAATAATACTATTTATCACCTTCTTCACAGGACTGCTCTAAGGAAAGCACTTTATGAAGTTTAAGGTGCTATATAAATGCAACAGCAGCAGCATTACCAACAACTCTTTTGGGGAAGGAAAGGCTCTTTGTACCTTTCCTAGCACTTAAGTGAACTGAGTGAAATCAATAAAAAGGCAAGATTTTCCAGAAAATCAACATTTCCCTTTATTTTCCCAATCCAAAAGAAAAAAATCCCTTGCCAAAGAACGAAGGTGGGCTTGAGATGTAGTTCTTTCCCTTCTCCTTGGCTTTCATTGATCTCATGCTTCATTACTTCCTGAGGAAGGAGGCCAGTGATACCTTCTGGGCTCTTGAGTATTTGTGCAAGACCGAAGAACAGTTGTGGAAAGGACATATAGCTTTGAGGGTGTTTACTAATAATGTCTCCCATTTGCAAAACACTGTTGCAGCAGCAACAGTGGGTTAGAGATCATCTAACAAACCAAAGTCTGAGTATCCTTTTCACGGGATGCATCTAGGCATCTCTTCAAAGGCTGAAATATGTGATCCAAATAGAACAAACACTGAATTTCAAATCAGGAGATCTTGGTTCAAGGTCTGGAACTATCGCTTAGTAGTTTTATGACCCATGTGATGACTTTGTTCCTCTCAGCTTCAGTTTCTTTATCTACATTAGAGAGGAGGACTTATGGAAAGGATAGGAGAGGCAAAGAATAAGAATCCTCTCCAGAATAAGGATTCCTATATTCCAAAGGAGATCTGAGAATGAAAGGGCTAGAGAATATTGGGAATTCTATATTCTAAGATCTCTTCCATTTTAAGTGGCTCAGGGGATAGCCTGCCTGGTCTGCAATCATTTTCCTGAATTCAAATCCAACCTCAGACATTTAGTAGCTATGTGATCTTGGACAAGTCACATAATCCTGTTGGCCTCAGTTTCTTCATCTGTAAAATGAGCTAGAGAAGGAAGTGTCAAACCACTCCAATATCTTTGCCAGGAAAATCACAAAGGGGTTCATGAAGAATCAAACATGTGAAAAATGATTAAACAACAATTTAAAAAAGGAAGATTTAGGTTTTATATAAATCCAAAACAACAGTCTGGGAACATTCCCTAAAACATCCTCTTCATCCCAAATGAAGATTCTTCTTCAGAGATCCTTCCTCCTGGAGGAATCAATATGAAAGTATAATGTGTTAATGAGTTGCCTTAGGAGATGATGACTTTCCCCATCATTGGAAATATCTAAATGGAGACTGGATGACAATTTGTGGGGGTGTTTTGTAGATCTGACTCTTTTTCCATGATCTTTGATTTGACATTTTGGGTCCCTTCTGATTATGAGATTCTGTGATTCTAAGATTTCATTCATTAATATAGATTCTAATTTATTATACCCAGCAGCTGCCCTGGAGTTAGTTTTAGTACTTTCTTAATGTCCTGACTGACATTCTATTAGTGCAATGGCAGGGCATTGCAGTTGAGCTGCGAGAGCTAGAAGGCAGCAAATATTGCTAATAGCCCTAATGATGATATCAGTCTTTGTCCAAGCCTGACACTGTCTGCAAGAAGCATATACAAGAAAGGGAAGCTAAGCCTCTGGGATGATGCTGTTTAAACTAGTCCTTATGCTGTGGGTAAAGAGCTGAGTGTGTTGACAGGAGGAAGAACAAGAAAACCATTGGAAACTTCTTCATGGCAGAGAAATGGAGCTTTCAAGAATCTAATTACCCGAGTGTTTCCTTTCTATGTCTGTCTGTGTTATCCTGAATTAAGTATTTCCCTAAGGTACTGTAATGTAGCATTCTGAGTCATCCAGCAAGCTACTTGAATTCTTAACTCTTATGTCTTTAAACAACACATTCTAAGTCCTTCTCTATTCTCATAGCTAAACTTGGAAGCCAAAAGTTGTAGGGCCATTACATACTTATCCCTATATAATAGACAGAATTTTTACTCTAAGAAACATTGCTTTGATAGGATTTCATTATCTAATTTATAATTATCTGTTGAAAGACCAATGGAAAGTGATCTGAAGAGGTTTTTAACAATGGTATAATTCAGGTGTTAAATTTCACTCTAAATCCTGGGGGTTGGGGGAGATCTTCTTGGTGTTTTGATTTCTATTGACTATCTTAGTGACCTTTCTAGAGCATCTTGGCTTTCCTGGATCATATCCTGGGTGACTTGAGAGTTTTGCATTCTGCAAAACATTATGGTGCCTTTAATATCCCTGGTCCTCCCATTCATGCAAATGTAATTGAACCCCACCTCTACAATTCATGCAGTACTTGGGGCATTAATTCTGAGAAATGGCATTACTAATGTAGTTGTTCCAGACACAGATCACATACAGTCCCATTAAAATTATGGCCTGTAACTGACTTTGAGATGAATTACATATTGCCCATGTTGGCTCCAATTTTGAGAATGAGAATGAATTGTAAATACTACAGTGGTGTGGAGGAGCAAAAATCCTAATTTTAATATGTTTTGAGAATATAGAACTTGATAGAAAAAATACATAATGAAGGCTTGTACTTACACAGTACTTTAATTTCACAATGCACTTTATACACATTATCCCAATTGAACCTCACAATAACCATGTGTGGTAAATACTACCGATTTTATTTACTGCTTATTCTCCTTTTGTGGATGAGAAAACTGAGTCTCACAGAGTTTGTCTTGGCCACAGTTATATGCTTGTAGAGAAAAATATCCAAAACCAGTTTCTGAGTCCATACCCCAGCCCTTTTCCATTGTACCATGTGGTAAAGGACCCTGGGTCACTCCTGTTTGGAAATCTGCCTTTGTCACAACAAACAATGAGTAATAGCAATAATGGGCAAATATTGCAAAGATGAAAATGTACACTTGATGTAAGGAAAGATGGCCTAATAATCATAAAGTTGAATTGACAGCGTTGGGTCCTATTGGTATTCCTTTTGTGTGTAAGCAAAAACTAGATGGCCATTTGTTGAGTATGTTCAAAAAAGGTATCTTTTTCAGGATTTAATTAGACTTGTTTATCTCTGGGGTCCCATCTAACCATGAAAGAATGTGAATTCTCTCCTTGGGGCACTGCAAAGTGGTACCAAGGAGTCTTCTAGTTGCAGAGGAAAGAGGAGACTCTTATTGTCCATATTTCTGAGAATGGTGGAGTGGGAATAATACTGGATTTGGAATAGGCCTGGGTTTAAATTCTGCTTCAGTCACAACTTCTGAGCTTTGGTTTCCATTGTTAAATATGAGTATGACAATACCTATTCTGCCCACCTCCTGATTTTTTTTCATAATTATTACAATTAGTTCTGTCACAACGTAATTATTATTTTCATCATCTTGACCTTATTTGCTAGGAAAATGACTAACGTAGGTCTGTCATGGATGATTCCCTAGCTGAGAGCTTTATTATTATTCATTCAGACAAAAATATTTACTGTCTTTCTTTTAAAAGATTACTTTACCAAGCAATTTCCAATTTTAGTACTGCTGCAGATATTATAAGAACCATTTTTGTTCTTAGGGGGCTTATAATCCATTAGAAGCAATAAGACATGAGAAGGCTGTTGGCCTTAAATCCCATAAGAACAGAGCAAATAACATGTCCTAGAATTTCAGTGGAGGCTGTGATTGGTTCCATTTTGGAGTTGGGTAGAGAGGATAAGGAAAAGCTTTGTGGAGAAGGAAGCATTAGGGACTGAAAAGCTAAGCTTTTGGGGATGGGTTGTAAGATTACCACTAGAAAAAAAACTGGCAGGCAGAGTGAATATTCTAAAAAGTGAACAGTATAAACAGAGGAAAAATGATAGAAAGAAATGATCAGAATATATGGTGGGAAGTTGAGTTTTGACTCTAGAGTAAGTTTCATACAGAGAGATTGACATTGGTAATTGGTATCATATTTCTAGCTTTCCCAATCTGGGGGAGGTAGGGCTGGGGGGAGGAAGAGAATTGGAAACTCATTAACAAAAAAGTGTTAAAAATAAATATTTGGAAAAATTAGAAAGACAGATATTACATGAAAATGATTCTTCTTTAACTGATATCTCCCCCATTTCCAGGTCCCCAAATACCAGGTGGGATATTCAGGCTGGAAATACTCAATGAGAGCAGATTTGAATAAACCCCTGAGGCTTATTCTTAGCATGTTTGGGAGAGTGGGTGTCCTGCATTCCAGGCTGCTTATGCCTCTCTTCATAGAGACTTGCTCTAAAAATTATTTTGCCTAATTTTTTTTAAGTTCTGGACTCAACACATTCATGATATGGCTTGTAATACAAAGACAACTTGGCTGAGTTTTTAGGAGTAAAAAGTAATTAGTTAGAAGAAATACACTTGTAGGACAGTCAGGCTTAATCATCTGCCTGGGGCAGATTGACTGCTTTTAGGTGTCAGACTAGATGATTTGGATCAATTAGTCATTGTAATTGGAAAACATTCATGTGGGCTGCATGCATATAGATTTCAAATTATGTAGCCCACTGTTAAAAAAATAGCTTCTCCTGCTCTGGGCTAAATCTAGAACAATAATAGCTAGGATTTATTTGACCTTTTAAGTTTTCCAAGGTGTTCTACTTGTATTATATCACTTGATTTTCATAATAACCCTTTGAGGTATACCTTAGCTGGTATTATCTGAATTTTACAGATGAGGACACTGAAACTGAAGAGTATAAGTGACTTATATGAAAGAGTATCAATGTCCAGGAATAAACATTTAGTTTAAATAGTAGTATTTTAATTTAAGTATTCCCAATTCCTAATTCAATATACTTTCAACTGTTCTGCCTAGTTGCCAAGTCCTCCTAACTGGATCTTCATCCTACCATCTTGGCATGATTTTACTAAGGCTATTCTCTGGATACATTTCATTTTCTCATTCTTGAACAATTTGTGCCATGGGTCCTCATGGTAATAAATCTGTGACTTTTTCTCAGAATAAATTTTTAAAATTAATAACTGAAAGAAAGGTTAAATTCCAATTAGAAGTTAGTTAAAATAATCAGAACCCCTGAAATTTGTCCATGGACCTAGGTTAAGAACCTTTATCTTTTAAATTATCTTGTCCAATGATGTCATTGGCTTCTATGGACTCAATTAACTTCCTTATGTATATGAAAACATTTATGAATAAGTGCCTCTACCTCCTCTTCTTTTACTTTCTTTTTAATTCCCTATGATACATGTTCTAACTTTATCATTTTTCCAAAACTACTCTCTCCAACGTTACCAAAGATCTCCTAGTTGCCAAATCCAATGGGGTTTTTTCAGTCTTCATTCATCTTGATATCTCTGCATTCTTTGACATTATCAATTTCCCTTCTCTTGATATTATCCTGTCTCTAGGTTTTCAGAGCACTGAATATTCCACTGGGGTCTGTCCTGATCATTCTTCTCTTCTTCCTCTATATTACCTCACTTTAGTTAGTATCTTTTTGCTCACGATTTTCAAATATATACTACATATGTATACACACATATATACGTACATATGTATATATATATATATATATATATATATATATATATATACACACACACATAAACCCAACCTCTTTGTTGACAGCCATTCTTGTATCTCCAACTGCCTCTCAAACATCTCAGACTATATGTCCTTAGTTAGAACTGAACTAATTATGATTCCAAAAATGAAGATATTACCTTCCCCCTAAATCCTTCCCACTTCCATTCTTCCTTTTACTCTTAAGAGCATCATGCTCCTCATAGTGCTCCTAATTCACAACTTAAGTCTCATCCTCAACTTCTCACTATCTCTTACCTCTGTTATCCAATCTGTTTCCAAAGCCTATTGATTTCACCTTTGCAGTATCTCTCTAATATGCCCCATCACCTTTGCAGTATCTCTCTAATATGCCCCTTTTCTCCTCTGATAATGCCACCACCCTATTGCAGGTCCCTATCACTTCAAGCTTGGAGTATTGCAGTGGGTTGTTGTAGGTCTACCTGCCTCAGGCTTTTCCCCATTAAAGTCCATCTTTCAGTTAGCTATTAAAATGATTTTCCTAAAATTCTGCTTCAAATATGTCATTCTTTTTACTCAATAAACTCCAGTGACTACAAATCATTTCAAGATCAGATTCAAAATCATCTGTTTGGTGTTTTAAGTCCTTCATAAACTAGTGCTCCCTCCCTCCCTTTCATGACCCCTGATCTTAAGTGATCTTTCATGATCATCATTTCTGATCACATACTTGACCCCCTGCCACTGCCCTCCTTGCTGTTCCATAAAAAAAGAGAAGGCATTCCATCTCTCTGCTCCAGGCACTTTCTTTGGATGTTCCCTCTGTCTTCACTATACTCCCTCTTCATTTCCACATCCTGGTTTCCTTCAGATCTCACCTTCTACAGGAAATTTTCCCCACTGAATTCTAATGCCTTTCCTTTGTTGATTATTACCTATTTATCCTATATAGAACTTGCCTATACCTATGTTTGCTTGTTATAACCCCAAAGTAGATTGTGAGCTCTTTGAGGGCAGGGACTGTCTTCTGCCTTTCTTTATATTCCTAGCACTTGGTATACTGTCTGGCACATAGTAGGCACATAGTAGGCTTATTGATTGACATTTCTCTAGCCACATAGCTAGTGTAACCTCAGGAAAGACTGGAACTCAGGTCTTCTTGACAATTAATACAGCATTCTCTCCCATAGCCACTTAGTTCAGACCTATAACCTGAGTTAAAATTAGGTAGAACTTTATCTTTCTGAAGAAGTCTCATCATAAAAATAAATTTAATAGAAATATTAGCATAATATATCATAAACAATAGAAATAAAGTTAATAGGAAAATGTGAGCATGTTTCTGGGGTCACCCTATGTGACTGGATTTCCCCTAAGGGAAGTTTGTTATAGTTTATAAGGAGAAAAACAAATATCATCCAGAGTTTTCATATAGGTCCCAAAAAAGAGAGGGTGGGTGGGAACAGAGTGAGAATGGAAGATAATAGTCAACATGGATAGCACACTGATGAAGCTTAATGTGCATAATCTGAACAGAAAAGCTTCTAGCAAGCCAGAGAAAACTTTTATAGAGGAATGCTGATAAACCAGGGAAAATTATTCCAACAATGGAAAATTGTGTGATTTCTCTTCATGGTGAGAATGGCCAGGTAGATCAGATTCTGGAATTAAAAATAATACATGTGGAATACTAGGAACATATCTGGGTTTACAAAGGATCTTTGATTTTTACAAAGGACTCTGGATTTGAGTTGTGAATAAGCCACAAGCTTCAAATTTCCTCATATGTAAAATAAAGGGAATAGACAGATAATATTTCTTTTTACTTTCTGATAATAAGGACAATTAATGTAAAGCTCTAAAGAGATGCTTATTTTATAGATGTTATTGCTCTCTTATCTCTACATAAGACATATTATATTAACATAATAATAGTTATATACCCATCCTTGTATGTTTTATACTTAATTCAATATAACCATGTTGTTTCCTGTAATATAATATAATATAAGCTCCTTGATTTCAAGGACTGTATTTTCTTTGTCTTATTAGGTTCATCATAAATTATTGCTATCGATATATTGAAAGGCAAATAGTTAACAAAGAGAAACTGAGGTCAACATTAAAAATTTCACTGGATTTTCAATTTCTAATTAATTGTTTATCATGAATTTCATTCTGTCCTATATACTGTTTTCCTGTCCCACCCACTGCAACATTTATAGGTGTTTAAAATGAGCAGACAGAGGGCACAGGGAGCACAGGGGACCAGCCAGTGAAACAGGTTTGAAACCATGTCAGCCTAGAGCATGATACATGAAAAGCGTTCCAAGATGCTGAAAACCTGAAAGGTTAAAATCTATGTTTTCTCAGGTTGGGTTTACCCACAGTAGCTGTTCTTGGTCAAATTAAGCTGTTCTCTGACCTTTCTGGGAGTGAGTATTTTTTATAGCTGTCAGTACTTAGAGCATGAGCCCAGAAATATCATTAAGGGAGACATCCTGGCTGGGTAACCTGGGGGAATCTATGCTAATGAATCATGACCTGGCCACTAAAGAGAAGCAAAGCAAAATATATGTCGATCTAGTGATCTAATAGGGGTGTTCCTTCCTAAAATCTCCTCTGAACCTCATGAGTGCTGAAGTGATAGAAGAACCAACTTTTAGAATTTTTATCAGATTTACACATGTAAATTATTTTTAAAAGACACAAGATAAGATTATAACTCTATAGCATAGAACATGAAATAGAAATCTATCAAAATAATTTTAATGGCCACTTAGATTTCTATTTAGTGGACAAATTCTGGCAAAAAAATGGGATCATAAATTAAAAGATGAAAAGAAACTTGAGATGAAATAGTTTAGAATTTGCGAGGCAAAGAGGTCAAGTGACTTACCCAAGAAAACATGGTTAGTACACAAAATAATAATAATAATGATCATCATTATAGCACATATTTATTTAACATTTTACATGTATTTCATTTGATTCTCACAAAGACCCTTTGAGGTAGATGCTATTTTTTAGGCCTTATTTTTTTCAGAAGATACAAGGGCTAGTAAGTAGTAAATCTGGTATTTGAGTGGAAGTCCTCTTACATGAAATTTATATCTTTCTATGATTTGTTCTAAGGAATAATCCATGAAAAATGCTTAAAATTTTAAATACAACTTGAGCTAATAATAATGATAATTAATATGTATATAGAACTTGCAATTTGTCAAGAAATGTGCTAAACATTTTAGAAATATCATCTCATTTCATCTTCACAACTCTAGAAGGTAGGTGCTATCAATTATCTCCATTATACAGTTGAGGAAATTGAAGCAGATGGAGGTTAGGAGACTTGCCCAGAGGCACACAGTCCTCATGAATCACTTTACTCTGTTAACTTCTCCAGCTGAAGACCCACCTCTGAATCAGTTAAGCCCTACACAGATGCATGCTAATAGAATACTGTTAAGGAACACCATTTCCTAAAGACACAAAAGCCAAGATATAGCTTCTCTCAAACAAAACTTTGACCTAGAAGGAAACACAACTTTGCCTAGCAGAGGAAAACTGAGCAGATACATAAGGGGAAAAATTTCACAGCAGAACAAATCTAAGTGTGCATTCCCCTAAAATTGTGTTTAAAAGGCAGGGGCTCTGCAGTAACTCTGCTAGAGAGCAGGGCTAGAAAAATGTTGAATTCTTGATAATCATCAAATGAGCATTTTCAAAAAAAATTCATGCCTCTGTATTAATTTCTGGTAATATCCCTTGTCTCCTTCTCCATGGAAAGTTTCATTTTATAAGAAACAACCACCAAAAAAATAAATTAGTAAACTAGAAATAGTAAATCAACACAATGTTGAACCTGATAACATATATAGCATCCCATTTCCATCATCTTCTACCTTTTCAGCAACAAAAAAATAACATGTACCTACCTCATCTCTGTCTCAGGGCTAATGTTGACCATTATAATTACACAATTTTCAGTTTTACTTCATTATCCATTCTGTTGCTTTTGCTGTAGTCACTGTACATTTTCACGAAGTGATTTTTGTCTAGAGTATTTTAGTTTCCACTAAACAGCAACTTCCAGAAAGAATGGTGGCTTCCTCTAGCTTTGTTAGAGTCATGAAGAATGTCCCTGTTTGGGACATGAAAGCGCTTTCTAACTTTTCTGCAATGACTTCTAAGAGATGAGACAATGAGCTGTCTGTCATTTGTGACTCATTGTTACTTAATGAATTCAAACGTTTTGATTACATGTTTTTTCAAGAGCTCAAAGCTTATATATATATATATATATATATATATATTATATATATTTTTTCTTTGATAACCATGGCAATATATATATATATATATATATATATATATATTGCCATGGTTATCAAAGAAAAAAATCATGAGATATATATTCAAATGACTTTTTGATCAATGAAATCATCATTGAAAAAAGCATTGGCTCTAGATCTTGTTTTGCCCCTAACTAATATGGTGACCTTGGAAAACTCCATTCACATCCCATAGTTTAGCTTGTCAGTATGGAATTAAACAGCAATATCTGTATCAGAAGTACACACAAATAAAATCCATGAAAAGTACTTTAGTCTCTAGTAAAATCTATGTAAGAATTCACTCTGTCTTTATAATGGAAACATTATTATCTTATGCAAATTTGCAAAATCTTTAGTTGAGTCTTCTATCATCAGCCTTTGTGGGATTTGCAAGAAGTGAAACTGGCTCTGCTATGTGATTAAAACAATATACTACCTTTTCATTTTTTCCACTGTGAGTTTATGAGTGCTCCATCAGCCCTGAAGCAAAAATTCTTGGGCTAGATAACTTTCTTATAGCCAAGGTCTTTAATGTTTTCCTGAGACCTGGAGCTCCTCTTACATAAAGGACCAATTTAAAGGGGACTGCAAAAAGGTGAGGGTCCCCTAAAGAGAGATCATAGCTACATATAGAGAAAGTCTTTGGGGTAATTGGAATAGACAGCTGTGAGAGTGCCTCTAGAGCTAAAGACTTGGAGACAATCTGAATCTGCATGCCTGTTCTACCATACATAGTAGAGTTCTGGCTATGAAGATTTTTAACATTTTTAGACCTCAATTTTCATGCTTATAAAATAGATAATGACATTTTCCCTGCTTCTTCCCTCTTTCTATTGAGTAGGACTTTATTACCAATTATAAAATGCCATGTAAATATGAAGTATTTGTAGGTAAACTTCTCATAAGACCTTTTATCATAAGACCTTATTCTATTGAATATTGTTTCTTTTTGTCTTCAAAAGATCCAGATAGAAATTGAAATGATGTGGACAATATTATTTCAGTAAGATGGACTACATCATAATTCACCATAAATTGAATAACCTTCTCTTTGTGTAATAATAATAGCCAACATTTATCTAACATTTACTATGTACTGAATGCTCCAAAATTATTTCATTTGATCCTAACGACCCTAAGAGGTAGGTGGTATTATTATCCTCATTTTATAGATAAGGAAATGGAGGCAAATAGAGATTTAGTGACTTGCCATGGGTCACATAGCTAATATTTGAAGTCAGATTTGAATTCAGGTCTTCCTGATCCAAGATTGAGCACTTTATCTACTGAGCCATCTAGTTACTCCTTTAAAAATTAGAAGATTATAAGGTGGCCAGTCCAAATCAGACATCTCTGACTCCATCCTAGAGTCTTAAAATCATCATAAGTCCTACATACCAAGATCCTCAGATAAGTTAGTTGCCCTCACAGAAATGGCAGGCAAAGGAGGTCTAGAGAGACTCCACTATTGAATATTTAAATCAAAGATGGTGGGAAGAATTAGGTAATAGGGTTGACAGGAGTCTGTGTTAAAAAAAAAAAAAAGAATGATCCTCTCATGAAAAGGAGAATAAACTTGAGAGATTAAATTGACAAGCATTTATTAAGCATCTACTGTGTTTTAAGCCCTGAGAACACACACATGCACACAGCCATAAACACAGGGAAGTTAAATAGATACTTCCCTAAAGAAATTTGTATTATATATAACTGAAACAAAATTTACCTCAATACATGGAATGAAGAAAATGGCTGTGAATTAAAATCCAAAGGGGAGTTCACATAATCTAAAAAGATAAAAATAACACCATATGGGGGAAGGGAATGAAGCAAAAAAATCAGTCTTTCATAGTTTCCTTGCCTAAAAAGCTGTTCTTTTATATATGTGACACACTAATCCCACACATCCCAGCCCTACCTACTTTGATCTACACTATTAGTTGTGTTTCTATGTGTTTCAGACACCCACTGAGCTAGGGAATACTTACAACCAATCCTACCTGAAATCAGTGGCCAACACTCTCACAAACTTCCAAAGAGGGAATTCAGACTCCTGCACCTAGAAGATGCTTGATATAGCAATGCTCAAAAAGATAAAGTCATCAAATGGAGGGCACAACAATCTCAACTTATTGTTCTACTAGACAAAAAGGTAGGATTTCTGAAATAACTTCCTAGAGTACTTTTTTGGAAAGTAAGGAAGCTGCCAGAGTAGTCTGTTGGGGAAATTAGCTGTAATAGGACAGAGCTGGAAAAAGGAGAATCTGCCTGCAGGTTTTTAATACAATATGTAACAAGCAAAAATGGTTGAGGAGAGTCAGAGTACTAGTGGTTGAGACTGACATTATGGAGTGGCACTTGGTCTATGAATATTTATGATCTTAAGTTTCCAGGCTGGGGCTTAGGGGAGAATGTAAGTGAAAACAAAACTGTTTATCTCAATTGACTTTTTATCCTGTTGATTCCCTGTTAACCCACCTACCACTTGTCCAAGCCAGGCAAAAAATCAGAGCAACACTGGAGCTCTCCATGGTCCCAGTAAGAAGGAGAGAGAATATTGTCATCTTCCAGATGTGATTGTTCAGCTAGAGACATGCTTCTATGGTTTTCAGGAATTGCTGGACTGGACTGATTCAGACTGGGTCTATTACAGATAGTTATTCTGAATAAAATTTCCTTCCTCTGGAAGAATTTATCTCTTTACATAGTTTTCCAAATGTCTGACAATAGAAAAAGTTTGAAAGAGACATCAAGGTTGGAAGCTAGTTCAGTGCTAGCAATAAAAATGTTTTGCTCTTAGATGCCTCATACTTATTTCAATAATATGAAAGATTAGAAATTTCATTTCTTCATATGGGTAAGTTGGTACACTAGACAGATTGCAATCTCTAAATCTGATTAGATCCCAGATTTGAATATAGAAGACAGCAGAGAGGTTATCTGTTCTATAATTCTATAGAGGAAGAAATTGAGATTTATCTGGTATATTGACAGAGTGATGTGACTTCAAGTTCTAGTTCTGATATTTATTATTTCTGTAACACTAAGTAAGTCATTTAACCAAGGGAAAATTCAATTCTATTACTATCACTAACATTAATTATTATAACTCTAATAATAGTCTTTTTGAATAATTATATTATTATTCCCATTGTATAGATGAGGAAACTGAGGTACACAGGGTAAATGATTTCTTCATTGGTATATAAACTAGCTAGTATGAAACTGAAGTAGGATTTGAATTCTGGTCTTCCTGACTCTAAGTCTAAAACTCTTCACTATACTTTGTGCTGAGCATTAAAGATATGAAGATAGAAATTAAACTGTTTTTCCCTAAAGGAATTTATATTCTCTAGATATATAAAATATAGATTATATTAACCTTCTTCTGAGGGAGGGTTGTAGCAATGAAAACATGTAGCAAACCTTAAAATGCTATAAATATGTGTAATAACCACTACCATGATATAGAATGTTACTGTTCAGTCATTTTAGTTGTGTCCAACTCTTTATGACCCTGTTTGTGGGTTTTATCAGCAAAGATACTGGAATGATTTTCCATCTCCTTCTCCAGATCATTTGGAACATGAGGAAACTGAAACATACAGGGTTAAGTGAGTTGGCCAGGGTCACACATCTAATAAGTATCTGAGACTAAATTTGAACTCAGGTCTCCCTGCCTCCAGTCCTCGTACTGTATCCACTGTGTCACCTAGCTGCATAAGCATTATCATTGAAAGAATAAAGAATAATAATAATTGTATTTCTTACTGGTAATAGGGATAAGGCTATACCAGTGATTTAGTTGACATAGGGAACTTGTTATGGGAGAAACTCCCTCTCCCATTGCAAGTTGGCATTTTGTAGTCTTAAGAAATTGCCTAAAATACTAGTTTAAAAGACTTGCTTGATATCACACAGCACCCATATATGTAAGATGCAGCATTTGAATTCAAGGCTCCCTGACTCCAAGGGCAGTTCTCTATCCGCTATGACATCCTAAGACCTTAAATAGAGGTATTTAGTGTGGCTTTAAGTCTCCAAAATAGCTGAGGCAAAGGAATTCATTAACAGATGTTTCAGGCTTCTGAATTCTATTAACTTTGTTTTTGCACACATGAATTGCAAAAGGAAGTGAAAACTTGATGAAAATTTTGAAAGAAAAAAATAAAGGAAGGAAGGAAAGAAGGAAGGAAAAGAGCAAAGAAAGAAGGAAGCAAAGAAGTGAAGAGAAGAAGGGAGGAAAGAAGAAAGAAAAGATGGAAGCAAGCAATGAAGGGATTAAGGGAGGGAGGAAAGAAAGAAGAAAGAAATGGAGGGAGGAAGGCAATAAGTATTTAGTAATAGCTTACTATAAGCCAAGGACTGTATTAAGTCCTGAGGATACAAATACAAGAGAAAATAATAGTTCCTGTCCTTAAGAAGTTTACATACTAATGAAATAAAACAACATATGAAAGTATGAAAGTGGAAACGTAAAGGATACTTGTCACAGAAGAATAATTTTGAAGTCCAGGAGCCAGCAACAGTGCTGGGAGAAGAATAAAAGACAGTCTTAGATTCCTCTTTAAAATGAAGGCTCTGGGAATAAATAACCAGAGAGTAGGGAGTGGGTCTTACAGAGAAATATTCTAGATTAAGAAGATTACAGTGGTGCTTGGATGTTATTCAGAGCAAGAGTTCTCAGAATTTTCAGGTGTCTAGAGTCATATGCAAGAAAAGTATACCATATCATATCTCTTTTTGACTTGACTATGATAATTATACTTTGACCCAAATCACCTGAGTTCATTATTATGTTCTAAATAGTCAAAGTTATAATGTTAAATGCTAAGGTAATACTATCATTTTTCAAGTTACTAAAGTCATAATTTTCTGAATTTATCTGTTCTTTTTTTAAACTTGTAGCAGATGATCTCTGCTCAGCTTTGTCCCTTCTTCCTAGATGTGAATCATTTCTTAGCCAATCTTTATTCCACAGTAGGCTCTTCTCCCTGGTCTTTCTCAAACAACTTTTTCTTTCTGATAGGAACATTTTCTTCTCTCCTCTCCTCTTCTCTTTTCTCTCTTGTCCTCTCCTGTCCTCTCCTATCCTCTTCTGTCTTCTTCTCTCCTCATCTCTCCTCTCCTCTCCTTTTTTCTTCTCCTCTTTTCTCCTCTCCTCTCTTCTTCTCTTCCCTTTTCTCTTCTCTCCTCTTCACTTCTCCTCATCACTTTTCTATTAAGAATGAAAGCTTGTGATGTCATTGTATCAGTCTTAGCTATTTACAATTACCAAACACATCAAATACTCTGAATTACTTTATATAACTTTTACATGATTTCTTTAAAAATAAAATAGCCTATTTTATCCACTTCCATATTAATTAGATGGTATGCAATTTTATCATTGGATATAACAATTATGAGTTAAATATTAAATTATTTATGTATAAGATCATAGGGTTTAGAGCTAAAAGAGTAGGCAACAATCTCTCTCTTTTTAAAAAATGACAAAAAAAATTGAGAGTCAGGCTTAGAGAGACGGGAGGTCCTAGGTTCAAATCCAGCCTCAGACACTTCCCAGATGTGTGACCCTGGGCAAGTCACTTGACCTTACCACTCTTCCACCAAGGAGCCAATACGCAGAAGTTAAGGGTTTAAAAAAATGACAAAATTGAAATGCAGAGAAGGCATAGGATTTCATATAATCATACAATTTGGGTTGAACAGAACCTGAGAAGCTATGTGCTACAATATATATCTGATTAAAAATCACTGACAAATCATTAACTGTAATACGATGTAGCTAATATTTTTCTATCACATTCTTTTGGCCAGATACTGAATTAAGAGCTTTACAATTATCATCTCATTTGATGACCATAACAATCCAGAGAGGTAGATACTATTATTTATTTCACTTTATAGATGAGGAAATAAGCAAAAAAGAAGTTAAGCAACTTTCCCAGGGTCATAAGCTAATAAGTATCTGATGCTAAATTTGAACTTAGGCCTTCCTGACTCCAGTGACAGCCAGCTGTCAAATGTACCACTTAGCTAGCTTCTGATCATAGATCTTTTGTGATAGAAATCCTATAACCTCCTAAGGCAGTCCATCCCACTCCAAATGATCTTATATCAAAACACAATCTGCCTCTCTGCAGCTTCCACCAATAGATTTTAGATATGGCACCAGGAAGAACAAATTTTGTCGTTTTGTACATGGTAGCCTTCCAGAAAATTTAAGACCGTGAGACCTTTCTTACACTTTAGTCTTTCATTCTTTCAGCTACAAATTCATTGTCTCTTATTTCTGTCCTGGGAAAGTATACTCACTCCTCCCCTGGATGTAACAGTGTGTCTAAGAGATACAATCATCAGTAATAAACAATTTAGAGTATTCTAGATATAAAGTTGATTAGTGGTGACCTCTCTTTATATCCTAACTGGTTCCACAAAGGTCTTACATGACCCTACCATGCACAAGATGACTCCACTTTCTGCCCATAGATTCCTTTCTAAGGTATCTTTTTTTCTTCTGAGAAAACTAAGATACAGCTCAATTCCCTGAGTCAATGCCTTTTACCAATATGCCTCTTAGCCTCCTATGTTCCAAGGTTTCACTCTGTTGACCTCTTATTGGCTCAGATTATGATAATAAGGCTAGACTGGGTATGTGGGGTAGCTTTTGGTCAGTCTCAAGGGAGAAGATTCAGTTACCTGTTCTGATACTCACTGAGATAACCTCAGACCAAGCCATTCCCTTGGGTCCCATTATCCCGGACCTAGGATTCTTGTGTTCAAACAAATTTGACCTAATTTTCATATTAAGCATTAGAGTTGGAAACAATTTGAGATTTCATAAAGTTCACTTTCTTATTTTCCAAATGAGGAAACTGAGTTTCCTAAGAGTAAAGTACCCTAACCAAAATTATGCAGTTAGTAAGAGCTGGAACAAGACTAGAACCCAGGTATCCTAACTCCTAGTTCAATGCATTCTATATTATATTACCTCCTAGGCACTTATCAGAGAGTCAGTCTGCCTGATAAATTCATCCCAAGTATTTTAAGGATGATTTGGATCATATAGCTAGTCCTAGAAGGGATCTCAAGGAACCACCCAGTCCAACTCCCTAGTTTCAATAAGAAAACTTTTGCCCAAAGTGGTAAAGGGATTCACCTATGGTCACAAGAACAGAAATGACCATGTGTAAACCTACGTCCTCTGACTTCAGATCCCATTCTTTTTCTCAGCATGCTATTTCTCTCTTTACGATTATTTGAACTTTTAATGAGGATCCAAAATAAAAGAACAATGCTGAACTCAAAAGAATGAATTGATAAAAGTAGAATTTCAAAAATCAATTGAGATAAATAGGTTTTTCTTTTGGACAAAGGGCCCTTCCTAATGTCTTTATTGTCAACTATATGCTCTTGCCATTCATGAATTCAATCTTCAGAAACAACTTAGTTTTACCTCAGATAGGAAACAGATCAAGAAAGGTCAGAAATGAAGTGAGTGGCCTAGAAGAAATATGGATGACAAGTGTGATTTCAGCTTAGGATTGCTTTTTTCCTTAAGGTAGCACACTCCATCATTTGTTGCTAGACTATGATGGAATTTAAATGTACAAGATTTGAATGAAAAAGGTGAAAAGGTGCAACATTTCCATCCTATGCGGCCCAGGGCATCACTTTTGCTTTAATGTATAGAAGAAGAGGGAAGGCTACATGAATTCAAATCCCACTGAAGATAAAAGCACGTGTACTTTTAAAATACAACTCCAAAATAATCAGATATCATAAAGTTGGCTAATAAAAAACTTAATTATTATTTTCATTCTGACCTGAAATCACATTCTTTTTATTCTCAGGGAAAATCAAATCTTGGTAGCTATTTTTAGGGAAAGTATGATGGTTCATTTTTCATGTTGCATACAACATTTTCCTGATTGCATTAAACTCTGGAATATTTCAGAATCTCTCTAATTAGATCTACATTCATTAAAACAATTCATCCTAGTTATTCATATCGAAAAAACAAAGTGGATGAATAATATGTGATATCCAGATTACAGCATTCAAGGGGAACAATATCATGAAACTACAGTTTTTTCAAGGAAACTATGCTATTTATTGAGACAAAAGTCATTCTCTTTAATAATATTGTTGAAAATGCTTGATCGTTTTTCAAATATTTTAGATAACATTTTCTCATTTGATCCTTATAAAAACTTTGTTAGGTACTAAATGAATTACTCTGCTCACCATTTTACTGATGGGGAAATTGAAGGTCAGAGATATTGAATGACTTACTCTGATCTCTCATTTCCTTTTGAAGATAAGATTTGAACCTAGTTTCTCCCCACTCGGAATTTTTTCTGCTGCCTCTTTTTTTAACATGGGTGTTCTTTTTATGAAGCTAAATCATTTCCAATCTTGGAGCTCCATGGTTTCAGATGAATACCAAATGCACAAAACCCACATAGGAGCAGAAACACAGACTCTGGCAGAAGTATACTACAGCAAATAATCAACAATGTGTGAGAAGTGGTATAAAATATATAACTGAGAAATATTTCTAGAAGAATATGATCATGTAGTGATAGCAAGGGCAGATGACATATCAATATATCCAAGAAAAGGAGGGCTTACATTAAAGTGAATCTGATAGATAGATAGATAGATAGATAGATAGATAGATAGATAGATAGTCAGACAGATAGATATAGGTATATGGGTATAGATATATTCCTCTAAATTAGATCCACTCTACACACACACACACACACACACACACACACACACACACACACACACACACACACACACGTACCAGTTATCTCAGAATCCTCAAGAAAGCCTCAAATGTAGGACTAGATTAATTTGCTTTGGTCCAGGCCACAGTTATTGATTTTATGATCCTCTCAACTTTTAATCATGAGTGGTGTTAGTTCTAATGATCATTAAGTTAGTACATCTGTTGCCACAGTAGCCCAGAGCTTTGATGTTCTGAGTGATTAATCTGCTTAATTAGCATTTGACACTTGTTAGCCTTTAGCTCAACACTACTAGCAATTTCTCTAGCTCAAAACCTTCACTTGGGTCCATAGAACAGAGGTATAGGCTCAGAATTCAAAAGACGTTCATCAGACCACTATACTTGCCTAAAAGTTTGGAGACACCAGAGAGAATTGAAATGTCAGAACTTTTTAATTTTAGTTAATATTTTTGGGGATACTTGTTTTGCCTCTGCCCTTATAAATTGTAAATCAGAAAACATCTTTCTCTGCAAATTTCTAGATTGCTTTAAATGATTAAACAATACCACCCAAAAATGAGGCAGGACTCTGACACTTGTAATTTCAGAATACTAGTTCTATTCTGGCCTTCAGTAGAGATTTTAGAAAAGTAGATTGGTTCAATAGAACAATTTTTAAGCATTTGTTGAATTCAGAACACTGTGACCCTGTGGGAGAATAAAAGTTTTAGATAAAGAATATCCTTTGAGACTGACAAAGAATCTTCAGTAGCTCCACTGAACTTGGAGATAAGAGATCTGAATTCATGTTTTATTTCTGTCTCTTCTTCGCTGTGTGATATTGGATACTTAATCATCGTGGGTCCATGTTCCCTTACCTGTTAAGTGAAAATAATTATACGTATGCAGGCTAGTTAACAGTCATTGTAAGAATCTACTTCAGGTTCACAGGGTCAGATATTTTAATGCTAGAAGGAACCTGAGTGGTCAACCATTTAAACTATCATATTTCCAAAGAAAGCAACAAACGCTCAAGATTGTTAGGTGACTTGCCCAAGGTGAAAAGCTAGTTAGCAGCAGACCAAGCATTACAGTCTTAGTACAATACAATCTTAGACTCACAGAATCAGAGATTCAGAGCTAAAAAATAGCTTAAGCAAATCAATTTACAACTGAGTAAAAGGAGGCTCTTAAGTGCTCAGGACAAATGACTGGTTCCTATCTCTCAAGACTAAAATGTCAGGATATTACTAATGCTACCCAACAAATCCAATCTCTCCTCATTCTATTGAGTCAAAAGAAAGGACAAAAGAGAGGAACCTCAGTATTTAGGACTCATGTATACACATACACATATATATTTTATATATTCATCTATATACTTTATCTAAATGATAAAAAAAATAGTCTAGTCACAGAGCATTTTACTAATGTGATTCAATTTGTTTCCCAGACAACCATGTGAGATAAGGATGCCCAGCATTATAATCTAATTTAGTCAGATTGATGGCATGGTAGAAAAAAACAGTCAGGAATATGTGAATTGTAATCCTGCCTCATTCTACTCACTATATGACTATGCAAGTTCGTAACTCTCAACCTTGGTTTCTATAAAATAGATGTAGAAAATAGAATAAAATTGGCAACTACCTCAAAGGATTATTGTAAAATCAAATGAGATAAAGGAAGCAAAGCATTTTGTAAACCTTAAAACACACACACATATAATTATATAAATTATATGACGATGATGGTGATGATGATGATGATGATGATGATGTAAGAAGGACTAATATCTTTGGATGCAAGAGACATTGATTCTACAATAGTACAAGCTCTGACATGAATAACCATGTAACTTTGAGAAAATATTTTTTTTTTATTTCAGATGCATAGTTTCCTCATCTCTATATGAGGGGTTACAATATTATCTCATGCTGTTATTGGAGAATCAAAGAATATATTGTAAGATATCATGTGAAGATAAACTATTATTATTAAGCTATTGTTTAAATAGCAAAAGGAAAGAACACAGCCCTAGAAAGCAAAAAAAAAATTTTTTTAAATTAAAAAAAAAAAGACAAAGACAAAAACAGATCCCAGTGATAGTTCTGACATCAGCTATCTCTGGGATTATGGGTAAGGGTTTAGATTCCCTTGGCCTCAGTTTCCTCAGCTGAAATATGAAGCTATAAGACTGGATACTCTCTAAAGCCTTTCATAGCTTTAACAGTATTTGTTCTTATATCCCTAACTGTTCAAACATTCATTGGGTTTTTCCTCTGAGTAGGGATGTGAGCACCTGTTCTCCCTCAGCATCACCAAAGGATCCTGGCATTTGGGGGGAAAGCTGGTTTACACTCAATTCTGACTAGCTTATTAGGATTTGGCAAAACAGTCCCAGCCCTTCCTTCCTGAATCATCCTAAGAGCATGCAGGTGTTTTTGTAATCATACTCTTTAGGGAGCTACTGTAGCTCCATTGTCAACCTCAAAGGATAGTCCTCAAAGCAGATCAGCTAAAAAAGTGGAAAAGGACTGAAATTGCTCACTTAGTTTTCATTTCTCAGTAAGGCAACCAAGCCAGGTGACTTTGTTATCATGAGCGAGAGGTTGTAAAATTCCCTTCTTTTCTCTATTTTTCTTTCCATAGATGTAGTTTTTGAATGAACCAACACACTCCTTGCTTCCCTTGTCTACCCTTGTTTTCTTTTTAGGCAAATATTAATAGATGTGTTTTACATTTCTTAAGGATTTTCCTCTAAGCTCAAGCAAAAATGTCCACTTTCTCCAAAATCTGAGCTCTTTTCTGGGGTGTTTTTATCATTTTCAAAAGAAAAATAAATCTGGAAATCAAGTATAAAACATTGACTTGAGGTTGAGCCAGGATGTCAGAGTAAAGGAAGGAATTTGCTTGAGTTCTTCCAAATTCCTCTGCAAACAACATTAAAATAATGCCTCCAAAAGAATTCTGAAGTGGCACAATTAATAAAAGGATGTGGTAAAAAACATTTCTGACCAAGAGAGCTTAGAAGGTCAGCAGAAAAGGTCTGTCTCAGTGAGTTGAGAGTGGAACATAGTCTATCACTAGTTATGTAACTCAAAAATTTAAAAAACAAATGTAAAAATGTTTTACATGTAATTAGAAAAATAAAATCTTTTTTAAAAGAATGAAATTTGTCTCTTCATCAAGAAATTAGCTCAGATGACCAAGAATCTTCAAGTTTCTTCCAGTTATACTAACCTTAGGACTCTGTGAGTACTTTTCATGGAAATTGTGAGGATAAATGAAATATAATATAAGCTGACTTTTTGACTTAGATAAGTCGAAAGAGACTTCAGATATTACTTAGTATTTAATAACAGTAAAAAGAAGAATTTACCTTACACTCTGTGAAGTGAAGAATGCAAATATTCTTATTTACATTATATTGATGAGAGAAAACTGAGGTTTAGTACTTTGATAATTCACTGGATCTGTGTTATTAATATTAGTACTCCATACAGTGGTAATCCATTCTTTTGGGGCTTTAGCTAAATTGACAGTTTTATAATAATGAATAAGAATAATAGGTAGAAACCCAAGTAATGAATCAATATATATGGGTTACTAAAAGATCTGGAGTAAGATTCTGTGTGAATTAAACATATTTTTTCTATGGAAGTTTTATGGAAGGACACAATCAAGTATTATATAGGATATGAAAATATAAATGAGTTGCAAGGTGTACCAGTGAAGGAAGCACCTACATCTATGAGAGGACAGATCCACTTAGAGGCAACATAACATACTGAAAAGAACCCTAAATTTGGAGTCCTGCATTTAGGCCCAAATCTTAACTCTGCTATTTATTAATGTGTGACCTTGGACAAATTACTCAATAGCTATGGGACTCATTTTCCCAATATGTAAAAAGAAGGACAGGATTCTAAAAAGTAATTTATCTTTTATTCAAATATTTCCTTAATGATATTATTCATACCATTTCTTGGTTATGAGTCATTGGACAACATATTGTTGCCTTACTTGGATCTCTCCAGTGTCTTTTTGATTACTACAGTTTTGATTTCTCAGAGATTGTGGTACTTGGTAACTTGTGTTCACATGGTAATACTGGAAAAATGTTGAAGTTAAAAAGGTGAGATGGATTTTTGTATTTGGAGACCTTTGACACATAGAGGACTGGAAATGGAATCAAGACAGCTTGGGTTTGACTTCCAATTGTTGTATTTACTAGCTGTGTGAAACTGAGCAAATGATTTAATATCTCTGGACCTCAATTTCTTCATCTGTAAAATGGGATGATAAAAGCACCTTTGCTGCATTTTGTGAACTTTAAAGCCATGTGTAAATATATCCTATGATTATTATATAACATATCTTGGTCAAAATGTATATTATTGTTTTATATAGATGTATATATAGATGTGTGTATATATATATATATATATATACTTCTTGGCTTTATACTATACTTGGAAGTGAATAGTAGGAAGAGAGAAGGCTTGATTTCATTTGGGAAATTGCGCAAGTCTAGTCCTGGGCAGGCACATATGACATGAAGGAAACTTTGTCTTCATTTGTTTTTCTTTTTATATTATTGTTTCCTTTAAGTTACTATCTAAAGTAAAACTTCCCATAATGCCTAACCAAGAGGCAGCTATACTGAGTATGATAATATCCTGGAGTTGGAAAAGAATCTCTGCTACAGTGTCCTGGGAAAGTGTCCATTGTGCTCACATCCGGTGTCAGAGAACTCACTACCTTGGGAAGCAACGTATCTCCTTTTCTAGACAGCTCCAATTGTAAAGTGATATGTACGATGTCAGCTTATAATAAATGGCAGATGTGGAATTCAAATCCAGGACTCTGAAATCAAAATTCTATTTTACCACACAGTCTATACTATTCCCTCCACAGCATCAGTATAGTAAAATCATCCTAACTATTAAAATGATAATAAAATGCACCCTAATCCTCACAATAAGCAAAGGATGTAATATGCTGCAGAGTGAATGTTTGTTGCATTCCCTAATAATCTCAAAACACAAAATATATTCAAACTGCTTTAAAAGTAATGTTAATTATTTTTCCCTCTTAATGATCCCAGTATCTCTAGCTGTCAAGTGAATTATCACCTCATAAACATGCCAGTTTGGAAGTACTTCAGATTACAGCCAGATGATGGCAAGGGAGCAAGAGTAATTGGAATTCAATTTATATAGAGGAGTTTCCATTTTTATTATTGTTTAAATCGGTTCAAATAAATTGAAATGGTCAGAATTTAAACAGAGAGAAAAGTGGGGGGGGGGGAAATGCCATCATGCAAAAAGCTATGGAAAGGAACTGATTTAATCATAAAAATTCCATGCCCTTGAGAGAATGGAGCCAGTCTATTTAGAGCTGAAGTTTTAGATATGAAGTTTTAGGTAGAGAATTCAGCATTTCATTCAATTTCAAGATATTGCTACTGAATGAATGATAAATGGATGAATGTATGAATGAATGGAGGGATGGGTAAATGGATGGAGGTATGAATGGAGGGATTTGGGTACCAAAGGTACTTAAGAATTTGGGAATTTTTAAATCTAATTTAGATTCTTTGTAGGTGTATTTATAGACAAAGTTCTCTAATGCCTCATCACAAGATGAAAATTTCTTGAAGATCTTGTCCAGCAGAGCAAAACTTCTGACTTCTACTGAGCAGAAACTTTGAGGTATAGTGACAGACTTCAAATTTCTGTTTTGTGACCTGACTGAACTAAGTTTAGAGAGAAGCAATACCAGGTTGTCTACCAGGAAATGAACTATATATCCAGAATAGCTCTTGGAAATCATCTACTAATATGTAAAAGGGTTACCATTTAAAGACATGAAGTCCACACCACACGGATGAAATCATGAACCTTTAACATATTACAGGGCAGCATGGTATGGATCAAAAGCTGGGTCTGACACATGTTGGCTCTGTGATTCTAGACAAGTAACTTTAATGCTCTCAATACTATTCTGACCAACTCTCTTAGGCTAAGTGTCAAAGCAGATGTCAACCTACATTGGTAAAGGATATTCCTACACCAATAAAATAAAAAAGCAATTTTTAAAAATATACAAATGTGCAAATGTAACAATAATTGATTGTTGTTTGTTCAATTAATGAATGAGTGAATGAATGAATGATATCCAGGAGTGTTTTGCATAAAAAGTGTCCACTCTATGAATGAATATGTGATCTTTGTACTGTGGTCTTTCATTTAAATACAAGTTAATGATTATCCATGGCCTCTTCTGTTCATGTCACTGTGTTACAGGAACAACCTTTAGGCTTCAGAAACAACTCAAACACTTATTAAATGTCTACTGTTATATAGAACATTGTATTAGAAATTTATGAACTATCAAATTTAGAAAAGAAATGGACTATGATTTTGAACAAACCATTGAACTGAGAATGAAAAAAGAGGTAAAGAAATAAATAGATAACTAAATAAAAGAAATCAATAAATTGAGTAAATTTTCAAAATTAGGGAAAGATGGGCAAGGAGAGAGAGTAGGAGGGAGGGGGAAAATCTCTGAAAACACAGATGTGAATTGAATAATATGAAGGTTAAGGCCATATAATTATACTGATTAGTCTCATGGAGAAAATATAAGAAAATGTACCAACCCTTTTCATTGGATAGTTTGGGGTAATAGGTTTGTGAAATGTTATATGCACTATCAGATAAGGACTCTGGATCTTTTAGTTTTGCTGAACAGCTTTTCTTTGTTATAAGAGAAGGCAGAATGGGTAGGAGAGCAAAGAAGGAACACAACTAGAAATCACAATTAAAAAACAAAACCAATAAGAAGAGGAAAATACAAGTAAACAAACCAAAAAGAAATTTTCCATATACTCATGGAAATGGCAATCTTCTTGAATTCAAGATTTTTTCTTTAAAATATTAAATACATTGGGAATGGAGAAAATAAATATATAGAGATTCTATCTATCCATCCATCCATCTATCTGTCTGTCTGTCTGTCTATCTATCTATCTTCTCTATTCCTTTTGCTTTAAAATGGAACAATTGAATTTCCTGTGGTTGGTGTAAGATGAATGTTCCATTTTCTATTAGAGGATTGAAGAAGAGAGATAAAGTGTCTCAGAGCTAATGGGCTAGGAAACCTCTCACCCATAGGTCATTGCTTCAAATCCTTCCTGATGAGGTTAGCAATGACTCATTCCCAGATGACAGCTGTTCAGTGACCTATGTAAAATGAGACTGAAGTCTGATTCCAGAACTTTGAGGACAACTTTTCCAAAACATAGAATATATCATTGACCACCACTGCTACCAGACCCTTGTAAGGAAGAACTGAATGAATTACAGAATCTCAGTTAAACGTAGCCACATAGGTCATCTAGTTCAAACTATTGCTGAAAAAAATCAGTTCTCCAGAATACCAGAAATGTAGCCTTTGCTTGAAGATCCATAATGAGGGTAGGAGGTGGAGATCAGTCCACAGCCTGCCAGAAGCTCCCATTCCAATTTCAGGTAGCTTTAATTGCTGATACTTTTTCCTGTTGTCAAGCTGAAGTATACCTCTCTACAACTCCTTTTTATTTATCTATATTCTGAACTCTTAATTCGAGTAGTACAAGCATAATAGACTTTTTATTTCACATTTCTTCAAATGCTTAAAGAGTTATTAAATAATTAAATGAGAGATTTGGAAAGCACTAAACATAGTAGGTGCTATATAAATGTTTATTCTTTGCCCCCTCCCTGTTATATCTTCACCAACACTTCTCTTGTCCCAGCTAAATATCCATGCTTCCTTTAACTTATTCTCAGATGGTATGGTCCTAAAGCCATTCAACAACCTAGTTTCTTTCCCTTGGCAATTCTCCAAACTTATCATATTCCTTCTTAAAATATGACTATAAATGTATTCTGAATTGGATAGAGTTCAAAACGATTACCTCCCTAATCCTGGACAATATGACTCTCAATGCAACCTATGAGTGTATTAGTTTTTCTTTTCGAGGGAAGAAGGTTCATTTTGAACCTGAAGTTCACAAAACTCCCAACGTTTTTCACATAAACATTGATCTAGCCATATATCTGACCTCATATTTTAGTTATTGAACCAATTTTTATAACCCAGATGTAATACTTCATGTTTTCCTAATTAAATTTCAATTTATTAGATTGATTCCAATATAGTAGTTTGTTAAGTCCTTAATGGATGCCAATTCTGTTATCCAATATTTTGACTAACCGTTCTAGCAATGTATCATCTGCAAATTTCATAAACATTATACCTATTCTTTTACCTAAGTCAATGATTAAAAAAATCATTTAAAAACACAAGTCCCAGTTGTTATATGGGTACAAGAGGTCTAGAGAAATGATAATACAGATGGAGGAGGGATTGTAGGTCCAGGCCTAAGCTGGTAGTAGCTGATGAGGGGGAAAACATACTCTCCTCTCACAGGCCTTTATGCAGTTGTTGTTGGTATAATCTATGCCTCTCCTCCCTGACAGGCTTGATTGGATAAGCCTGTCAGTTGTTCCCTTCTAAGAGTTTGCCCTGGCAGGGAACCCCTGAGAGGTTGTGTGGACAGTTAACCTCTCAAGGTCCCAACCTGAGGTTGGATTAGTTGTTGATGTGGGCTATTGATTAGCTATTGGATAATGGTATAATCTGACTGTGTATTGATCTCCCCTTCCCAAGAGCTTTGGTAGAATCACCCCTCAGGAAAGGTAAAAACTGTATTTAAATCTATTGATTGGATTAGGAAACAAGGGAATGGGGTTGAGGATTTAGTAACCCTATTGCTAATTATTTAGGCTAATAATCTAGGTTATTGATCAAGGTCTGGGGATTGCTAAGTTTAGTAGACACTGAAGGTTCTTCACCTTCTCACTAACTCTGACCTGACTTGGCTACAGCCAAGTCAGAGATTAGGGAAGCTATTTGATCATGTTGATTGATGATATCAGTAAACTCAGCTCTATTAACAAGGATGGTGATTATTCTCTAGCTCTCTCAGTAGGATAACAGGTAACAGGTTTCAGGCCTACCCTTCCCTCTACACCTCCCACCTTCCCAAATCCCTGCTCTAATCTGAGCCCTCTTGTCTTGTCACTTGGGGGTATTTATAGGGCTGGAGCCGATTGCTTTTTGCCCTTGGCTCACAGCACCTGGGGACATTCTGAGATTCTCAACTGCTGGTCCTATCATTCAAAGTGGCATCCATCTGTCCCAGATGATCATTTCAACATCACCTTTCCTGAGTAGTGATTATACCAAAGCCCTTGGGAAGGGAAATCATTTAAAAACACAAGCCCCAGGACAGGCCTCAAAGTCATTCTACTTCAAACATCCTTTCAAATATATTTAGTAATTAATGAACTACTCCTTAGATCTAACCATTCAAACAATCCTAGATCAACCGAATTATACAACCACCTAAACCACAGTTTTCCATTTTGCCCAAAACAACTAGCTTGAGAAATTTTATAAAATCCTTCTTTGGTTTCTGGATTATCTAGATAACCGGTAATTCAGAGTATTAAATCAATCAATTTCCCCAATAAATCTGACGTGATTTGGGAGACATGTAGCATTGTATGAAATCAACTGCTATAGTGCACAGGAAATTCCTAATGATTAGCTTGAATATCAGCAATTCTTCCTCTGGCATACACAGAAAATTGATCATACTTTCTGATATTATTTAAATATCCCTTCTGTCTTCTTTCATAGTATATCTATGGTAGGGGAAGGGATTGATTCCCACTTACCCTTACCCATACACAATACCAGCAGTGGTGACTGGTAGAAGCACATGCCAGTGGGAGACCATACCATAATCACAGAATGTAGACTTCTGGCAGACAAAGGACATTTCTTGATTTGGACCAGCTTTGAGAGTTGATCTGTGAGTAAAACTAAATTCAAGAATTTGGCCCTTCTAGACAGAGATTTTCTAGTGTAGCCTCTTCTTTGGAGAAAAAGCAGGAAAAATACACATGATTTCTGGAATGCAACTTTCTTGGGGAGTGGTTTACTTGAGATGCAAATTCCAAGACACTGTTATTTTCCTGGGGAGTTTAAATCTTAATATAGTACTTGTATTTTGGGGTTATCATCCAGGACTTTGTGAGAAAGGATTCACTGGAAATATAGAAATTTGCCCCAAGAGCAACCCCAATTTCATTTCTACTTTGAGAGTGGCTTCCATTTCATTGCAGTCTATTTGAGTGCTTTATAGTTCTTTATTTGTTCATGGTTTTCTCTAAGAATTTAATGTTTGATATATTTTCTATATAATAAAATAATGGCTATTCTTTACCCACTAACAATATTGAGTACCTGTCATCTGTATCTAGGATATACTAGATAAAAAACTGTCTCAGAGTTTTGATTTGGAAACTTCACTGGGTTAATATAAATGGTAGCAATAAACCAAAGAATGAGAATTAACTTTTTAAGTGAAGCTTCCAGGACTGGAGCCATTCTATGTGAAACCATAGCAGTTGATAGAGCTGGGGAAAGTTCTGGCTCATAGGTTACTGACAGATCATAAGTTTCAGGGTTAAACTTTGAAATTAGGTCTCCAGATTCTGCCTGGACATATTTGGATGACTGAGGTTGATGGTAAAATATTTTAACACCCATACCATATTTGGACAAAAGTTCTTAGATTTTCCTAAATCAGATTCATCCCTCTGTGCTTACCTCATTCAAGGCTCCTTCTTTATCTCCTTCACTTCACTTTATCAGGGAAATTGGGTAAAGAGTTCATACTGCATTTTACCTGCAAAATTTATAGTGGTCATCTGGCAGTCTTACCTAGGAAGTACTGATAGGAAGTAGGGTAGAGAAGTGAAGTGATAAAGGGAATAAAGGTCTGCTTCTTACTGGAAAGGCTATGATACAACATCAATGTGAGGAAATTGGCACTGCATCCTGTGTAGTTTAGCAGAATTATCACCTTCACAGAATTTTTAATTAAGCATGTTACTAGATCAATACATTGATGTGGGTCTAGCCTCATTGTAGAAGGCAGGTACATATAAATTGTGTTCAGAGGGACTTTGAGATGGCTCTAATGTTCAAGAAATTTCCCCTACCCAGAAGCCATAGCAATAACTTGAAATCTGTGCTTACCTATATAGAGTTTACATGTAATTTTAAGGTTTACACAGAACATTTCTTACCACAAGTATATAATCAGGGACTATTTTAAAATCTTAATTTTAATGTTAAGGAGATGGGGTTGGAGTGGTTAGAAAGTTTAACTTCCATAAACTACAAAAATCCTTTATTTAAATCAAATATACTAAATTTTAGGGGGAGAACAGTAAGAACAAAAGCAAAGTACTTACCTTCAGAGAGCTTTTATTCTTTCTATTAAATGACCTCCAATATCACAGATCTGATGTTGACTGAAGGTAGTATTTGAATATGTCTCTTCACTCTAATCCTGGAACTCTGTCCCCTGCACATCATTGTCTAATATCTGTACTGAATAGCTTTAGTCTCAAATCAACGTCTTTGACTGCCAAATATGGTTTTCCAAACAATATCTATAAAACACCCACAATGAAATTTTCCTCCTTTTTATGTTTTTAAACGTGAAAATTTAGGTCAGAGTGGTTAGGTCTAGGAAGTAGTGCCTTTGTAGTCTACCCTGGCAAGATGACATCTGAAGTATTATGCACAGTTTCAAAAACTGCACTTTAGGGAAGAAAATTGATAATTGGGAACAATTCCAAATAAGAAATCCAGGATGGTAAAAAGTTATCGTAGCTGTTAGATCCAGAACTATAAACAAATTCTCCTTATTTTTCAGTCCAGAATTCTTTCCATTAAACCACATTGCTAATTGAGAAGAACAAGGATTATTTTGGGGGTCAGTTAATGCACTGACTTTTAATTTCCTAAAACTATCTGAGCTTATTATTTTACTTTTGTGAGACCAATGACATTAAGCTTGTAGGATTTTTTCCAGTGCAAAACAGTATGATTTATACTATTATAAACTTTTTTTTGGTCATAGATTATTTTCAGCTCTTTTATTAATATGGACTATTGGTGCTCAAGATTACAGGAAAATGTGTAGATGGTTCATAATAAATCCAATTAACTATGCACAAAGGGCTTTAAAAGAATGCCTACCCTTTGACCCAACCATAAGACTGCCTAGTTTGTATCCCAAAGAAATAATGAGGAAAAAAAAACTTTATGCAAAAATATTTATAGCTGCACTCTTTGTGGTGGCAAAAAATTGGAAAATGAGGGGATGCCCTTCAGTTGGGGGACGGCTAAACAAATTGTGGTATCTATTTTTGATGGAATACTATTTTGTGCTGAAAGAACGAGCTGGAGGAATCCCATGTGAAGTGGAACAACCTCCAGGAATTGATGCAGAGTGAAAGGAGCAGAACCAGGAGAACATTATACAAAGAGACTGTAGAAATGGAAATGCATTAGAAAAATATGTGATCAATCACTTAATGTGATAGGGATATGATTGGGGTTTTGATGTTAAAGGATCACGCTACTACAGATATGAATAACACTGAAATAGGTTTTGAATGATGATACATTAATAACCCAGTGGTACTGCTTGTCAGATTCAGGAGGGGGGAGGAAACAGCAGGGTGGGGGATCATGAATCATGTAGCCTTGTAAAAATATTCTAAATAAAAAATAATAAATCCATTTTTCTTATTAAAGGAGCATCTTGAAAGTCACATGCTCAGAATGAAAATAAAATAGTTACCCTTTCTGAAAAGCCCTTCGAACATTTCAGGTTGTTTCACATAACCTGGTCACTGATGTCTTAAATTGTGTCAGTACTTGGGGTTTACTCTTACATGCATATGAATTGCCAGCCTCCTCCATGAATGACCTGCTTTGAATCCCTACTCATCTCCCTCCTCTCTTCCTACCTATTATTGATGAATTACCATAGTGACTCCCTCATTGGTCTTCCAGCTTGAGACCTTCACTGCTTGTTTGATGATCAATTGCTTTACTTTATGAGTAACTCAGGCAATTTAGGACTCCTTGTAGTCACTTTGAACTACTGAGGATTTGGGGCAATTCAGGTAACATTTTTGGATCATAGTTTCCTCATCTGTAAAATAAGTACATTAGATTAGATGAACTCTAAGAAGGTCCTTTCTTTTTTTCTGTCATTTACAATTTAGATAGGTAGATTTATCTCCACATAAAGATATGAAATGTATATGTAATATAATATATGTAACATAATACACATGTATATTTAATTCAATAATTCAGTTACAAAACTATATAATATTTATATAGTCTTTTGTATTTTTATTGCTTTCTTCCATGAATTTTCAAAAAAAATTCCAGGTCATAATCCAAAGATCCTATCTTTGATATGATAATACTTGCAATCCTCCCCTCCATCTAGGACCTAGACATAAACATTTTTTCCTTCTGGAACTATAGCACTTAACAAATCTAAGAAAACCTCTACCCAGGTACAGAGACAGATGACCTTATTATTGATACTTCTAAAAAGAATGCTCATGGGAAAAAAGCACACACACAATTGCCAAACCATTATCTTAAAATAGAGCATTTCTCCCAAACAAATGAAGCAGGCAACACGGTTGTCATTTGCAAAGCACATGGGTAGAGGTGTTATCGGTGATTCAGATTTTATATTTAGCAGGGTTATTAATAATAGTAGAATGATGATGGCATCATTTTACATCCAGGACTCCCTTAGCATTTCTATTTCTAATTTATCATCCATAATATTTGAGGATAGAGCCAAAGTGTTATCTCAAAGCAACAAAATTGTTGGGAGGTTGCCAACCATCAAAGCAAGCTGACAATACCATGTGAGAAGCTCAGAATCCTTAATTCTCTGAAGGAATATAGTGGAGATTATTTTGTGGAATCATCTCCTGACAGTCTATAAATCACTTTAAATGAAATTTACATTTGTTTTATTCAACTGGTCCTAACCTTGAAATATTTGCCACAAATAGGCTAGGAAAAATATTGGCCATTCCAAAGGGTCAAAGGTTGGAAGTAATATATTTTCTAAGTGTATTCACTCCATTTTTTGTGGGATTTGGGGCATTCTTCAGGACTCTCTCATTCGAAACAGTTATAGAGTTGTCAGGCTATGGAAATTACTTGTTTAAACTAGTATCTTTTTTATAATATTTTGGAATGTTCAATTATTTCAGAAATTGTGCTTGATAATATGGAGAAAATGAAATTAACTAATTCTGACCAGGATTTCTAAGGACAATTTATGATAATTTTTCAATTTCGTTAAGATGTAACTACAGCAAAAAGTAATTGAATGGGGAGAATTGACTAGGAACTCCTTGTTCTCTGTTTATAAACATCTTATCTCATGTCATTTCAACTTCTACCTTCTATCAGATGGCATCAACATCAATTCTATATCCTCTATTATCACTTTCTATCCTTTTAAAAGATTTCTAAATGTTAAGAACTAAAACAAAATTCCATATGATTATTATAAATCTAGATCTTCAGTTATTTGTTTTCTAATTCAACAAAAACTTATGGAATACTCACTGAGTTTACCATGAAAGGTGCTAGGATTATAAATGTAAATGATGCATAGTTCTATCCCTTGAATTAATTTTATTTGGGGTTCTCTACCATTTAGCATAAAATGCTTTCTAAATGAGTGAGTTTATTGTAAGACAATGGCAAGGCAATTTAAAAATAATTGCTGCACAAAACTTAAACACCCTAACAAGGTTTAGTGAAGGATAGTCTTTGTAGCTGGTCAAAGTATCCAGATGACAAGAGTTCAAGGAGGAAGTAGTTCCTCTAGTTAGCATCTCAAGTTGAGTCTCCAATCAGTTTTCTGAACAGTTTCACATCAACTCCCAGCAGTGGCAGCACCACAGTCACCAATTTTCCCATTTTATATAGGAAAGATCATTTCTCTAGTATATGCCAGTGATGACTCATGAATTTTCCCCTCAAAGCAGAATTCTAGAGCAGTGATTAGTGAAGAAACAAAGTATTACCTTGTAATTTCTGCTTCTATCCTCCTTTAAGATATTTGAATAATGTAATGAGAGGTAGGATATGCCAAAAAGGAAGGTTCAGGGGAAGACTTTGACTCATCCCATGACTGACTTGGCATATTTGGGGAGAGAAGGTGATTTCCTCAAATCCTTAAGAAGTATCTGGGAAATTTTTTCAGAGCCCAAGGGCCTTCTCCTCCACCAAGACAGCTAGCATTTTCTAATCATTTACATGTAAATTCAGTTTTATTTTATTCCATCCAGTAATCTAGTCTATCAAGGCATTTTTGGACCCTGATTCTGTAAGGCAATGTATTAACTATCCATCCTAGTTTCATATGATGAGAAAATTTGATAAACACAACTATTTCCTTCTCTAAGTCATTGATAAACATGCTAAATAGCACCAGTCCTAGGACAAGTTCTCATAAAGTACTAGATACATTTTTCCAAGTTAGTATTGAACAATTAACCCTTTAGATTCAGCTATTTAAAAAATTCATTATCTGCCTAAATCTATTATTAGCCAGTCCACATTTCTCCATCTTGCCTGACAAAAATGTAGATAAGAAAATTTTATGACTTAAGAAAAGCAAGGTAGGAGAGTGGGGAAGAATAATCGTGGCATTCTTTGTTCATGCCTTGAATTTGTGATTTAACTCTTAACTATCCAGAAGCATTCTCCATTTTTTGTTTATGTAGTAATAATAATACAGGCCTAGCTCCTTTGCAGGTGTTTTTCTTTACTTCATATATTGAGTTTCTAGTATTTCTAATATGTAGATAGATCTCAATTAATGCAAATAATGAATCCCCTGATGTGATCATATGTATTTGATTTCACACTATTTGAATTAATAATTATGTAAAATATAGCAATTGGTTCCAACCCACTGAAAATTTGCAGTGTGAATTCAATAATGTGACCATTTCAGGTGATTTATTATTCATCCTTCTATGAAATTAGCTATAGATCAGTAGAACTGGAAGGGCTATGATAACCCCCAGAGCAGACCTCATAGAATTTACTATCTAGTAGATATATAGTGATAAGATAGATAGTGAGAGATAGATAGATCACACAGATAGATGTGAAATTAATTAGAGCATAAAAGTATAAAAAGAGTAGATGAACTTCAAATTATAGAAAGATGGTATTAGTTTGAACTAAAGTGGTCAGGGAAGCCTTCAAGGGACTGGTCTTTGGAAGATTGAAGAAATAGAGATAGAGAAGAAAAA
Organism: Gracilinanus agilis; assembly: GCF_016433145.1. Lineage (NCBI taxonomy): Eukaryota > Metazoa > Chordata > Mammalia > Didelphimorphia > Didelphidae > Gracilinanus > Gracilinanus agilis. Next base: position 205,015,303 of record NC_058135.1, read on the forward strand.
AAGGATATTCCATATATATTCATGTATTTGATTCAAGAGGCATTTATTTACATCCCTTCTGTATGACAGGCATTGTGCTACATGTGAATAAAAGTATTCTGCTCACAATAGGGAAAGGTAATATATAACCTCCATTCTGAGATGAAGAGAACAAAAGAATGAAATCAAGTTATTGTATAAAAAAAAAACAGAGAAACAAACCCTAGATAAGGTAATTGAAAAAAAGGAACTATGATTATAATAAGTATGATGATATTGCTAGAATTGCTGATTTTTGTGGTCATATTACTGGCAAGATATTTAAAAGCATTCAGTTTGGGATGGGGGTAAGGGCTGGGTAGTTGTTAGACTCATGGGAATATTATTGCTATTCTGATTTTCTGCAAACCCATGCTGAGCTCCACTTTTATTTGATCTGAGAAATATATCTATGTGTAACAATGACATTTGTGAAGACATTTAAACCTATAATGTTAATTACCACAATTAATTAACGAAATTGTAAGAAGAGTTCAAAGAAGAGGATTATAAACTATTAATGAGGCCTTCCTAATGAGGTAGGTGACTCTTTACCAGGAAATAGATTATTATCAGTCAATTTGATCTCCCCTTGTGTGTGTGTGTGTGTGTGTGTGTGTGTGTGTGTGTGTGTGTGTAGCAAGGATGGGGAGAAGAGGATTTTTATGATCTTTAGCTGGAAAAAATGTTCATATTCTTCAATTTAACAAATACTTATTAAACTCTCACTATGCAAAATGTCATGAAATTCAACATGGCGTTATGACTAGAGACTTGATCTCAGATCCTGGAAGATCTACAATCAAATGAGATAACATAATGGAAAACTTTAATGACTATACAAATGCTAGAAATTAATAATAATCATTATGTAATATATTTATTATATAATTAATATGATATCAATAATATCATTCTACAATGGGATTTTATCATCATAATAGTATCCATAATAATTATCATCATTAAGTTCACACACACACACACACACACACACACACACACACACACACACTCTGGCTTTTACCCTGAGCAAGTCATGTAATTTTTTCTCAGTGCCCCAGCTAACTTTGTAAGACCATACAGTGTAGAACAGGTACCACATCTGCATGGATAAAAGGATTTTTCTCACTGTGAATTCTCCATACAGTCACATGTCCAGGTCAAAACGACAATAACAGCAAAAATCACAAATATCGAAATGAACATAATCCAGTGCATGGGTTTGTTCAGAACATTTGTTTTTCAGAAGAGAAACACTCAACTCTTGGAGCTCAACCCATAGTGGAAATAACAGGTGATGTGTGGCAATATCAGTTCAAGGAAGGCTCACTACTAGGAATGACAGGAAACTGGGTTTGTAACAAAATTCTCCTCAAAAATTTTTCCTTTAAAACCATTGTGATTGTGGTATCATGTATTTAGTTCTCTCTGTCTCTCACTCTCTTACTCTTTCTCTCTCTCTCTCTTTTTCTGTCTATGTCTCTCTCTGTCTCTCTTTGTCTGTCTCTGTCTCTGTCTCTTTCTCTCTCTCAATCAATCTCTCTCTCTCTCTCTCTCTCTCTCTCTCTCTCTCTCTCTCTCTCCCCTTCTCTATCTTCCTCTCTTTCTCCCCCGCCCCTTACCTTCCCACCTTTCCCCCTGTACCACTGTGGTCATGGGCCAATTCCCATACAGCTCTTCCTGACTAAACTACTTTAGGGAGTCCATAAGTGGAGACGCAGTTGTCGGGCTTCTCTACACAGTAACTGATGCCATTTCCTTTTCATTCAAGTCAAGTGCTGACACAGAAGTAACAATTAGATAAGGAAACTGCAGAAGAGAAATTAGGTGGCTTTCCCAAGATTAAAAATGTCTGATGCAGAATTTGAACTCTGGTCTTCTGGCTCCAGAGCCAGCTTTCTATCCACTGTGCCCTCTAGCTGCCTTACTATGAAGGGATTTGAAGGACTCTCATGAATTCATGGTGCCCTGGAACCCACAAGGAATCCCTGCAACTTGTATTGGAGAACTTATTCTGCCAACATTCTGTCACTCTATTAATCTGATGGGGTGGCAGCTCAATGCCCATTATTTTCTCATTCTTATTATTCACAAAGATATTCACTGCCATCCATCAAATACCTCCTTAGCTAGATTTCTATACTTTTTTCTGCTTTTGGATTGAAAGGACCACTGAATTAAGCAAAGATTTGTTTAAAGGAAGAAGAGTAAAGTTCACAACTTATAAAGATTACAAGAAACCAAAGTGCCCAACATTTTAATGTCTTCTGTTGGAAACTAAAAATTCCTATACTAAATTAATCTATTGCTAAATCCCAAGTAATGGTGGGCATAGCCCACTAGGGGCTAGGTCACCATTGTTGATTTAGAGGAATACTTTATATATCTTTTCTCTTTTGAACCTGGAGCCAGATTTGCCCTTATTTCCCCAAAGCTCTACATGGTGGACCCTTGTTCCTACTTTCTTAAAGAAGAGGTAATTATAATACCTACTCTATTAACACATTCATCCTAATGTCTGCTGCAAATGTCCTAAAAAGGAGGCACATGCCTAATAGCATTCACTACATTATTCTTTTATTAAAAGGACTCAGAAATAATGTATAAAAATAAACTATAAACATTTTTCAGTTTGAAATCCTTTACTAGTTTTCGGGTTTTTTTTGCTTGTCCACCACTTAATAAGCTGGAGGGGGGGGAAACGTTATAACAATTAAATGTATTATTACTTATAATTTTATTTTTTTTTCAAAATATTACCTGAACTTTCTCGTTCATGTATTTGATGATGTGACAAATGCCCAAATACTATGGATATTGGAGGCAGCACAGGTGGCCCTATTCCCATGCCTCTTCTTTTGATTTATGATCTATCAAGTCACACAATCTCTCTGGGTCTCAACATCCACAGCAGTAAAATGTAGGGACTGGACAAGATATCATGTGAGCTCCCTTCCTGCCCTAAATTGGTGATCCAAAGTTACTCTGGCCATATTTTATTATAAATGTACAAGCTATCATTTTAGGATAGAGTTTTGCAGACCTCAGAGATCAAAAGAGCCTTAAGAGTTCATCTTGTCCCAGCCATATCTGAAGAGGAATCCCCTCTACAAATATGCACGAGAAATGTTCATTTAGCCTCCCCTTGACTGTCTTCAGGAACAGGAAGCATTCTATTTCCTGAAGGAATCTATTTTATTTTTAGAAAGCAATTTTATTTGCCTTACATTGAGCTAAAATATATCTCTCTGAAATCCCTAATTTTATTTTTTGTTATGAACTTGAACAAGTCTAGCATCTCTTCCATATATGGCTGTTGTGGTTGTTCAATCATTTCAGCCATATCCCTCTCTTTCTGATCCCCCTTGGAGTATTCTTGGCAGAGATACTTGACTGGCCATTTCCTTCTCTACCTCATTTTACAGATGAGAAAATGAGGCAAACAGGGTTAAGTGACTTGCCCAGGGTCACACAGCTAGTGAGTGTCTAAGGCCAGATTTGAATTTAGGAAAATGATACAATTGCTATGTCTCTCCTGACTCTTCTCTTCTCTTTTCTAAATATTCCCAATTCTTTAAATTAATCTCCATATGCTACTGATATTTAGTACTTTGCAAAATGCCTGACACGTTATAGACACTGAATAAATACTAATAGATTGATTTAGATTCCTCCTTACCCCAACTGCCCATCTTGTGGATCTACATCAATTGGCCATTGTATTCCCTTCAATGTAGGTCTCAAGCAATAGTTCCTTAAACAGGAAATCATAAAATACACTTGGATTGAAATTCAGGATATTAGAGACTTAAAAAACATAGCTACCCTGCTTGTTTGCTAATGAATCTCAGGAAAATTCAACCCCGAATAAATCCCAATGGGCAGTTATGAACAAGAACAATAATGTGTCAGCAGACATTGAGTTTTAATGAAGATTGGAATTTATTTTCAGTAACAAAACATGTGCTAAATATTGACAACGTGTAGTGAGTGCATCGAGAATGTATATTCTAGGGGAGAGCTAGGTGGATCAGTGGATTGAGAACTAGGCCTAGAGACAAGAGGTCCTGGTTCAAATTTGGTTAGCAATTTCCTAGCTGTGTGACCCTGGGCAAGTCACTTAATCCCTATTGCTCAACCCTTACCATTCTTCTGCCTTCAAACCAATTCAAAGTATTGATTCTAAGGCAGAAGTTAAAGGTTTTTAAAAAAGAAATCTATTACCTTAGTATCTCAACTGTCATAAAAAAGAAATCATATTTTATTTCTTCAACACAGTGCCCAGATAACTGATTTTTGCTCTATTCTGCCCTTAGGAGATAGGAGCATATGAAATATGTAGTGCATTTATATATTAAATAACATTTGGGAAGTTTGCTTATATGGACTCCCTTATTGCACAGCATGGAAGTCAATCAATACTGCAGGAAAAAATAAAGTCACTATTATCAACAACAGGAACAATAGCAAATCCTTTAAAAGTGTTTTTTGGTTACAAAGGGCTTCCATAACTCATTTGGTCCTCACAGTCTCTGAAGTAGATAGAGCTAGTTGCCCATTTTAAAGGAGAAGTAACCCAAACATATAACTCCAATTAACTCCAATAGTCAACTATTTTCACAATAGCTGAAGAAGGAATTCTACCAAATTTCTTTTATGACATAAATATTGTTTTGATACCTAAGCCAGGAAGAAGGGTGGGGAAGAGAAAGAAAACTATAGAACAATTTCGCTAACGAATATGGATGCAAAATTTTCAAATAAAATGCTAGCTAGGTATATTGTAGTAGATGTGATAAATTGGGTTTTCTACTAAGTATACAGGACTGGTTCAATATTAGGAAAACTGCCAGCATACTTAATCATATCAATAACAAAACAAAAAAAAACATATGATTATCTCAATAAATGCAGTAAAAGCTTTTGACAAAATACAATATCCATTACTACTAAAAATACTAGAGGGGGCAGCTGGGTAGCTCAGTGGATTGAGAGCCAGGCCTAGAGACAGGAGGTCCTAGGTTCAAACCCGGCCTCAGACACTTCCCAGCTGTGTGACCCTGGGCAAGTCACTTGACCCCCATTGCCTACCCTTACCACTCTTCCACCTATAAGTCAAATACACAGAAGTTATGGATTTAAAAGAAAAAAAAAAGAAAAAAAATACTAGAGAACTTTGAAATGAATGTAATGTTCTTTAAATTGATAAATAACATCTAACTAAAATCATCAAAAGGCATTATTTGTAACGGGATAAGCTAGAAGCCTTCCCAAGATGAACAGTAGTGATGCAAGGATGCTCAGTATCACCAATATTATTTAATATTGTACTAGAAATGTAAGCTACAGCAATAAAAGAACAAGAAAATGAAGGAATTAGAGGAAATAAATCTATCACTCTTTGCAGATGATATCATAGTATACTTAGAGAATCAAAGAAAAAACTAATTAAAACAACAACTTTAGCAAAGCTGCAGGATATAAAATAAACCCACATAAATCATGAGGAAACTTTGTACTACCAATAAAGCCCAACAGCAAGAGATAGAAAGAGAAATCTAATTCAAAATAACTGTAGACAATATAAAATACCTGGATTCTATCGCCAAGACAAAGTTAGAAAATATGTGAACATAATTACAAAACAGTTTTCACACAAATAAAGTCAGTTCCATACAATTGGGGAAAAACATTAATTGCTTGTGGGTAGGTTAAAATAATATAATAAAAAGGACAATTTTGCCCAAAAATTATCTCACAGAAATAGAAAAAATAATTACAAAATTCATTTGGAAGAACAAAAGGCCAAGAACATGTAGGGAACTGATGAAAGTAAATATGAAGAAAGACAGCATAGGTATACCAGATCTTAAAGTGGCAGAACAATCTGGTATTGGCTAGGAAATAGAATACTAGACCAACATAATAAATTAAACACAATATGCATTAATAAAATTTTAGTGAACTAGTGTTTGGCAAACCCCATAATACAACCTTTTAGAAGAAGTATTCATTATCTGACAAAATCTGCTGGGAAAACTGGAAAACTGTATGGTATAAACTAGGCATAGACTAATACCTCACATCATACACCAAGATAAGGTCAAAATGGATACATGATTTAGAAATAGAAATTAAAACCATAAACAAATTAGGGAGCCCAAAATAGTAACCTGTCAGATCTATGAATGAGAAGAATTTACCAAATAAGGCATAGAGAACATTAAGAGATATAAAATAGATAACTTTGACTACATTAAATTTTAAATGTTCCTTTTCAAACAAAACCAATACAACCAAGATTAGGAGGGAAACAAAAAACTAGGGGAAACATTTTTACAGCAAGAGTCTCTGACAAAGGCTTTATTTCTCAAATATATAAAGAACTGAATCAAATGTCTAAGAATACAAGTCATTTCTAAGTTGGCAAATAGTCAAAGTACATGAAAAGGCAATTCTCAGATGAAGAAATTAAAACTATCTTTAGTCATATGAAAAAAAGATCTGTTGCTATTGATTTAGATAAATGTAAATTAAAACAACGCTTAGGTACCTTCTTATACCAATCAGATTGGCAAATATGACAAAAAAGGAAAATGATAAATGTTGGAAGGGATTTGGGGAAATTGGGACACTAATGCACTATTGGTGGAGTCATGATCTGATCTAACCATTCTGGATGGCAATTTGGAACTATGTTCTAAAGGCCATAAAAATGTGTATATCCTTTAACCCAGCATTACCACTATTAGGTCTGCATTCCAAAGAGATAAAAGTAGGATAAAATAATGCATAGATACAAAAATACTCATTGCAGTTCTTTTTTTTTGGTAGAAAAAAACCAGAAACTACAGAGGTGTCCAACAGTTAGAGAAGGACTGAAAAAGTGGTATATGATTTCGATGGAACACTGTTGTGTTATAAGGAATAGTGAGCAGAATAGCTTCCAAAAAAAAAACTAAGAAGACTCATACAAACTGGTGCAAAATGAAGTGAGCAGAGCCATGAAAATGTTTTACACAATAACACACGTTGATAAAACTGTGAATGACTTCACTATTGTCATTAATGTAAGGATCCAAGACAATTTTAAGAGACTCATGTCAAAAAACACTATCCACCATCATACGAGGAAATGATGGAGTCTGAATGCAAATTGAAGCATGTCATTTTCACTTTATCTTCTTCATTAGTTTTTTTTCCTTATACAAGCAATATGTGTCTTCTTTCACAATATGACAAATATGGAAATATGTACTTCATGACAGCACATGTATGATCTAAATCATTTTACCTTGCTGCCTCAGGAAGTGAAGAAGGGAGAGAACACACACAGACTGTAGTAAGATGTCAGAAAATGATTAGTAAAAATTGTATCACTACCTAATCTGGACTATATGTGTGTATATAAATTTTGGGGGAAATAAAGAAAAATGATGCAACAAAGAGAGCTGAGAATGTCCATCTAGCAAGTGATATAATCTGTACTTGAACTCATTTAGACTTCACTGCTGCTTTAGTAAATAATTTAATCTATCAATAAATGCATCTCATTTTAATTTTCTTTGTCTGATAGGGTTTCATTTGGTGATTTCTGGGTATAATGTTTAGGAATGTATACTGTTTCTTAGAATGTCTTCTTGAGTAGCCCCAGTCTGTGATAAATTGTAAATACCTGTTTGGTCTGTCTACTGTTTTCATCCCATATTACCTGCTTTCACATTCATTTTGTGCCATGTCTCCTTTATTGTGGGGATATTGGGGTAAGATGAATGAAGGGGAATTATAGCTGCAGGTAATCTGCAAATTCTGAGGCAGATTTGATCATTGCGATGGCAATTATAATGAAGGACTCAATAGCAATTCTGGCATTTATCCTTCAACTGAATATTTTTTAAACTATCAAAGTACTTCACTTTTGTGCTTTTTCCTTGACAAGGATATGATTATGGTCAAGACTTGAGAACCCAAATATAGTTATCTCCCAGATTGTAGGCAGAACATTCCAAATGAATAAAGGAAGTTCGATCTATTTTTTCCTTTCTCATCTTTCTTTATAGTCATAAATTATTAAGTTGAAAGAAACCTCAGAATTTGGAATATAAAATGTTAGAGCTGGAAAGAGACTTAGAACATAAAACATGGAAAGTAAAGAAGCTGTAAAAATTAGAACATAGGATATTAGATTTGCAAAGGACTTCTACATTTATAAATCCAACAATAGTCTGTCTCCCAAACTCTCTTTTGCACATTTTAAACTCAATGTCTATGCAAAAATGAAAATTTGGAAGCAACTTAGTTTTTAGACCTCTCTTCCAAATAATTATTTTTTCTTCAAGGGTAAAATCATAATTTTAATACACTCAAATTGTTAATCTTTATGTCTTCCAAACTGCCTCCATCTTGGTCTAGATAGTCAATCAGGTACTAAATCTTATCTTTACCTCTGCCACCTTTGTCACATCTTGTCCCTTCTCTCGCCTTATTTTTATGTTCACTATCAACTCTTGTCCAGACCATCACAATGGCCTTCTAATTGCCTCCAAGTTCTTTTCAAATCAATTCATCTTTTACACAATGATTTTTCTAATGATTTTCCTAAGTTGCAGATGAGACCATATTAGCTTCTCTTTTCAACAAAAGAGGCTCCACATTGCCACAAGGATCAAATATAAACTCTTGTTAATGTTTAAAGTCTTTCATAACCTGGCCTCTTTCAGTCTTTTGCACTCTATACATTACTATTATCATTGCAGTCCATGTTCCAGACAAACTGACCTCCTTGCCATTTTCCCCAAGATATTTCATTGCTTCTTTCAACGCCTTTGTTCTAGTTGTCTCTCGTGTCTAGATACACACCTCTTTTCTATCCCATTTAATCACTAATTTCCTCCAGCTTGGGCACTACCTTGAACATGAGGCTTTTCTTGATTCCCCAGCTATTAGAATCATATTCTTCAAGGTTTCTTTCTGTCAAATATGTATGTATTTCTGCATGCTTATGCTGTCTCTCTGTTAAAAGAAAATCTTCTTACATATAGAAATTCTTTAATAAACTCTTGTTGAATGATTTATTAGATCCAGAAGGAACATTAGAATACAGAATGTTGGAGTTAGAAGGGGTTTTAGTGACCTAGTCTACTTCCCTTCTTTAATTATTCTGTGTATAATAATTATTATAGATTAATGTAATTAATATTTGTTAATTATATTAACTTACTAATGACAAAGAATTTTTGTATTAAATCTGAGATTGGTGTAAGGAAGCTCTGACCCTTTTAAATAAATACCTTCTGCCTACACAAATAATAATAGACAACATTTATAAAGTACCTATTATATGCCAGGAACCATACTAAGCACTTTATGAACATGATCTCTTTTGATTCTCATGATAACCATTTTGTAACTTATAGTTTTAGAGAGTTTTTGAAGCACTGAGAAATTAAGTCACATACCCAGAGTCTGCCATAGGTAGTGTGAGTCAGAAGTAGTACTTGGGATGACGTCATTTTTACTCTGAAGTGGGTTTTCTATCCACTAAATTGTACTACACCATAATGTTATTATTTTCTTCTCTTCTTTTTTTCTTCTATTATTAAGAATGATTTACATTTATGTAGCACTTCACACTTTACAAATTACTATAATGGTACCAGAAAACAGATGAAGAAATTGAGACTGGGGGACATAAAGATGGGGATATGGAAGTGACTTCTAAAATCTTCACAGAAAACTTTAAGGCAATGGGAAAGGTTAGATTTTTAGAGAGTCAAACTTTGTATTAGAGTAATACAAAACTTGAATGGTCAATCTTAGAAAGTAGTGAGTTTTGCATCCCTCAAGATCTTCAAGGAGAGTTTGAATAGCCATTTATAAGTGATGTTACCAAAGGAATTCTTATTCAAACTTTGGTTGGACTCACTAGGCTGAGTAATCCAAGTTCTGAGATTCTGTGGTTCTCTAAATATAAACCCCCCATAGATTAGCTAAGGGTTTTCAGGAAAAGTTTTGGGATTAAATTGCACCCAGGACTCAAATTACAAGTAGGTAGACTCTATTGTGCTATTAGAATCTACCTCTACAGACCATGCTTTATGAGAACAGATAGACTTCATATAAGGGCTATGGAATATACACGCTATAATAGTTCTCCATAAATGAAAATGTGCCTGCTGATAGCTTTATTTCCTATGACAATCACCCAATGCCAATATGATTTTATGTTGGACTAATTTATAGTGCCAGAGCTCTGGATACTGGGTTAATAGACCTTCTGCCATTATGATAAGCACCAATTAAAAGCTGGGGTGAAGAAAACTTTATAAAGGTAGCTGATGGACAAACAGCATCTGTGTAAGTTTAGGGATGTTTTTCATGGTTGTGCTTTACATTGCAATTCATCTGGTCAGTGGGGGTAAAGTGAAAGTTAATGTTTAAAGGATGGTCCAGTCTTCTTATATCATATTTGTACATGTGCTATCTCCCTGTAACTATGAATCATCATTTTGGAAACAAATAACCTAATAAGTGCCCACCACCCTCATTGTGGACACATCAGAGAAGTTTAATCAGTAGAGGAGTTTGACAACTGGAATTACTAATGACTAACCTTGATCTCTGGAGTATGGTCTGGCCATGGGCCTTGGCAAGGCATCTGGTGTTGTTTTAAAATGAAAACCATAAATTTTCTGGCCACAGAAAATGACAGTATGTGAGGGGAGCCACAGCCACAAGTCACTCATTAACATAAAAGTCTATGGCCCAACCCAATATGGTCATATGTTCATTCAAACATATCCCCAGAACTGAGTCATCCCCAGAACTGAGAACACAATGGTGTGGGAGGGGAAGATATTTGTAAATAATCTTGTCCTTCCCTTCTTTCTTTTCTTCTTCCGTTTTCTTTTCTTCCTCCTCCTCTGTTGCAAAAAAAAAAAAAAAAAAAAAAACAACTTATCCTGATATTTGCAACCCTTTTGCAAACATCACTTTTCTTTTCCCCTAAGTTATATAACATATGTTGGGTGGGGATTATTATCCCATTTTCTAGATTAAGGAACCAGCACAAAAAAGGAAAGCAGCTTGCCTGAAGTCACATACATAGTTCATTAATAAGAGAATCACGACCAGCTCTTTTGACTTGTCTCAAGCCACAAATCCAGATCTATTGGCTCCTAGTCTAATGATATTTCCATTATATTGCTTAAGATCTCAACTCCATGACTACCATTGAATTTAGTACCAAGTCCTTTAAAAATATGGGAAACATCGCTCTTAACACATCTTTAATTTCTCTCTCTCTCTCTCTCTCTCTCTCTCTCTCTCTCTCTCTCTCTCTAGACCTACCTGCTTAAAGGATGGAGATAAAAGATGTTGGGCTAGGAATAAGAGTATCAGATCTACAATTTTAGATGTATTATTGAGTGCTGTATGACGGAATAAATTGCTGAACTGTTTCCAAATAAAATAAATTAACTCATCTCCTCCTTGAACTCAGATTCTCAGAAGCATCGGTCATGGCCATGAAACAAAAGGAAAGATAAAAGGCCATAAAGGGAAGCATATCTTCTTCCCTTCCAACACCACCCTGCTAGTACTGTTATGCATGAGTTGGGTATCTCTGTTGCTGTAAGTTCTCACAGTAACTCAAAAGAATTAAGTCTTAGTTCCCCCTATGATGGACATTCATTGTACTTTTTGTTTAAAGAGTTTTACTCATTCTACAGGTAAGTCAGAAGTATAAACTCATTTTCACATACAAAACAAAAACAAAAAACAAAATCACATAAAGTTATATGTAACCCAAGTCATCTTTTAATTTTAAGAAAACTTTAAATTAGGTTCAAGAATCTTGAAAAATCTCTTCTATTAAAAGTGGGATGAGTATTCTAGAGCCTTTGTCAGAGATGGAATATAGATAACAGAAATAAGAAGGTGTTTGCCTCTATTATTGGTGGAGATGGAATGGCTATCATCAAGTTAAGAGTCTCTTTGAGTTCCAAGATTAGCAATCATTATAATGATTATATAAAACCTTTGGATCTGAAATTTCCTCCTGAGTACTTTGGAGGCTCTCTTCCCTCCTTCATCCTTTCTTTTTTCCTTTCTTTTTTCTTCTTTTTTTCTTTCCTTTCTTTTCTCCTAATTTTTTTCCTATTCCATTATGTATTCTTTTTATTGAATGCCCACAGTTCTATGTATTCTTCCACCATCCTATGATATCCAGTAACTAACATGGGATAGTACACATAGAAGACATTAAATAAATGTTTGTTATTGAATTTGAGTCTGAGGGGTAAAGCTATCAGGATCCAGATGATTAGATGCAGAGCAAAACTAGTCCATTATAGTCATAGGTCCAACAAATACATATCTTCTTTTAAGTGCTCCAATGATTCAAGTATCAGTGAATTTGTTAGCATGATTCCTCTCTTGGCTAGTAAGGATGAAAACACCTCTAAAATTCAGTAGATTGTTTCCAAAAGTAGACATGGGATACATAAATGAGCTCCTCCACCCTTAGGTAGGCTGGTCATCAAATGATAGATCTGTCTCTGGGACCCAATATAAAATCTTGCCAGCTTAGTAAGGTCTACCATCGCTTTCTTTTAACTAGCCTAGCTTTCAGCACCTGCAGATCACTTCCGCACTATGAGAGGGCATCAGAGGAACACACTAGGAGGAGATATTTGAAATAGATGTTTCAAATTGCCTGAGGTCACCGGCATTAGGCTGGCTTTATGTCATGAAACTAAGCTAAACACTAAGCTAATGCCCAGGGAAATGGAGGACTTGAAAATCCTTTATTTTCTTCTCTATTGTGCTTCTTCTACTGTGCTCCTGCCAGAACCTAAAAGCCAATTTGTTTTCATCTCAAAAAGACAAGACCTACCATTAGCATAAAGGTGCCAGGCAGAGGCGACACATAACTGGCTTGATTTCCTTTCTCCCGGTCGCCAAACACAGCTGCTGTGGAGGTGGGAAGTGGCCGCCATGACAACGAGACTGGGGCTTGGTGCCAGGCAGGATTAGAACAGGAAGTTGAATATGAAGCTCTCCCTCATTGTCGCAGCAGGTGAACATAGGTATGCAGAATCCAATTTCCAGAGCTGGCATGTGGCCAGAGCCTAGGAATTGCCATGCAGCTCTCGGTATAAACGTCCTCAGCTCTGTAGCAGCCATACCTGTAGCTGAACTATTTTCACAGAAATAAAAGTTTGCTGCCATATCCAAAATGGATGACTTTTGCTCATCACATCTACAAGGTTGGGACAGATTTCTTGCTGATCTATTTTGTCCAATCAGCTGAAAATGAAAAATTCAGGGAAAATATGAATGAGGAAAGAAAGGAAGCAGGTTTCCTTTAGCATTGTCATAATTTTCTTCTGCTCAAAAACTTCACTAGTTCTCTATTGCCTACGAACAAAAGTCAATCAGATAACAAGCTTTTATTAAGCACTTACTCTATGCTAGGCACTGTGCTAAGAATTGCAGATTTGAAATAAGGCAAAATCATTGACCCTGCTGTCAAGGAGCTCACATTCAAATGGGGAAGATAAGTCAGTCTTCACATAACTCTTTGTTTTATGTTAAAAAAAATCAGGAGAGAGACAGGGGAGGGGAAGCACAAAAGCAGCAGCTGTGTAGTTCTGGATAGTAGAAGAGGGCTGTGCTCTCCTCAGCCTGACAGGCTCTGCTGGACTGAGCCTGCCAAGCTGTCTCCCTTAACAGTTGCCCAAGTCAAGTCACCAAGAAGGAGTTGGGAGCGTGTTGACAACTCCTCTAGCCTCTTGACTTGGGGTTGGGTTGGTTGCTGGGATTAATGCTAGATGGATAATGCTGAAATTCTGATTGTGTGAATTAAGGATCCCCAATTGGGTAAGGTACTACAATCTTTAGTTGGACTTATTAACAAGGTTTATTTCTCACTTAACAAGGGGTCAGGAACAAGGAATAAGGTAAGAGGTTTTAGGGATGCTAAATCTAGGCTAATATAAAATAGGTGATGAGAGATTGTTGATGCTGGTAGATTAGTGAGAGGCTGGAGCTTCTTCACCCTCTCTCTAACCCTGACTTGACCTGGCAGGAGCCAAACCAAAGGATAGGGAAGGCTATTGATATTCTTGTTAGATGGTTGTTATATTGTCCTCTCTCAGCATTATTGACAACAGGTATGAAAGTTCTCTAGGTCTCTCAGGCAAGGTAGCTAGATTTCAGGTACAGATGCCTAACCACCCTCTTGAACCTCCCTCCACCCAAGAATGCTCCAGAATGAGCTGAACTCTAATGTGCATGATGGGTATTTATAGGGTTGGTTCCAACTGTCTTTTGGACTTGGCTCATGCCACCTGGGTGCATTCTGAGGTTTTCAACCAACGATCCTATCAATCAAGATGATTTCCATTTTGTCCCAGGAATTCCTTATAACAATTACAACTCTATTTATTATATAATATTACACAATAGATGATTCACATAAATACCTTAATCTATATCTTGTTTTATCACATATCTATTGTGTATAGATCATGCCAACCCTAAGCTACTATTACTTTGTAAGTGGGCTTCATGTCCTCTTACTAAAATTGAGCTTCTTATGGATAGGATAGGGAGTCTCAATTAAACCTTGTATCTCTTCTAGTTGAAAGCACAAGAATTATACCTAGTAGGTGATATTTATTCAATTGAACTTAGGACTACAATGGAAGATTTATAGAATCATTGTGGTGGTTACATGAAGGGAGGGAAGAAGTTTCTTAAGGTTACAACAGATTGCATTGTAATTTGCAATTAATTGCAAATGCAACAAAATTGCATTTTGGAGATGTCTCTTAATATGGATAGCAGAAGGGGTACAGTGGAAAAAATATGTAATTTGGAAGTTGAGGACCTCAGTTCAAATCCAAACTTTAACATTTGTTTCCACATGTGACCTTCCTTGTCATTTAATTTCTATGGATCTCGGCAACTTTATAAAATGAGGGTATTGACCTAGATGACCTCTGAGATCTCTTCCTACTTAATCTGTACTAAGGGGAAAATTATTGAAGTTGGGGAATTTTTACTTGGCATTACATTTTAATACTTTTTTCAGTCAGCAGAAAGATGGTTTTTCAGCAATGATCATGATTCCTGCCTTCTGTAATTCCCCATGGACTATGAAGGAGAGATAAGAAATTTTAATAATTGCTCACAGGTAAATTAGAGAACTTACATGAGTCATCTGAATAAAGTTCTTGAAGATATGCCAGATCACACAAAGCACGGAGCTCAAATAGGGAAAGGCAATTGGAACTTCTTCCCTAGGGCACTGAAATTAGAGTGGTCATTGACAGCATTTGCAAACCCTTAAGAGCATAGAAATAGTTGAATTTGATACCTAAAAATCATTATCAATTAGTTTAAATGAAAAAGCATCAGGTGGTCTACTGGTAGATACACACTAAGTATTCTTCTTCTTGGCTCACCAGTAATCCACTACCTCCAACCTCTCATCATCTGTGTATCACACCCTATGCATGGATGTGCCCTAGGGATCTACCTTGAATCTCCTTTTATTCCATGCTTTTCTCCCAATGATCTCATCATGGTTTTAAGTATCATCTTTTATCCACATAACTCCAAAATCTAAGTATACAGTCCTCTTCTCTTTCCAATATTCCAGTTCAACTCCAACTGCCTGCTGGAATTTTCTCCACCTTTATGTCCCATAGTCAGCTCAAAGTCATCATATCCAAAATAGAACTCATATTTTCCCTAAAATCTATCCCAAGTCAAAATTTCCTGTTTTTTTTGAAAGCAGCACCACTGTAGTCATCAAGATTCACAATGCTGGAGTGATCCTTTGCTCTCTACTCTTATTCATTATCCTATAACCTATCAGTTGTCATGTCTTGTTGTTCTACCACTTCAGTGTCTCTTGTATCCATGTCCTTTTCTATCATCTCATCAGAAAACTTTTTGTATGAGTATCCATCACGTTTAGTTGGTATTATTTTCACCTCTTTTTCATTAAAGAAAATTCCAGATTATATGTCAAAAAAACTTTAATAATCATTTTCTGACATTTTGTGATCCATGTTTTCTCCCTCCCCCACTCCAGGATGACAGGTAACAAATATGATATAGGTTTTGCATGTGTGTGTTACCATACAATACATATTTTCATGGTCATCATGTTATGAAAGAAAATGCATATTACTTGCACTAGAGAAAAATTCATGGAGAAAATAAAGAATGGTATGCTTCAATCTGCATTCATACTCCATCAGTTCCTTCTTTGGTGGAGGATGGTTTTGTTGGGGTGTTTTTGTCATGAATCTCTTGGAGTTGTCCTAGATCCTTGCATTGCTGATAATAGTTAAGTCATTCACAGTTGATCAGTATACATTTTTGTTCTTACTGTGTACAGTGTTTTTCAGGTTCTGCCTACATCACTTTGTATCACTTGATATGAGTCTTTCCAGACTTTTTGTGAACATCTTGTTCCTCATTTCTTATAACACAATAGTATTCCATTATAATTATATACCACAAGTTGTACAGCAATTCTCCAAATGTTGGACATTCCAGTTCTTGGCCTCTACAAGAATTGCTGAATATATATATATATATATTTGCTGTTGCTTAAGTGGATACTTTCCCCCTATCTTTGATTTCTTTGGAATTGATAGTCTCTTAATTGATCTTCAGATTATATGTCTGATCTCTTCATTCCATCTTCCATGCAGATGCCAAATTCATGTTCCTTTAATATAGGACTGACCATGTTTTGGCCATTCCCCTATTTAAAAAAATTCAAATGTTCCTCATTGCCTGTAGGACAAAATACAGAAACCAGGAGTTTTGATAGCCTTTAAGATCAACTCTTGTATCTCTCACAAGTATTCACTAAGTACTTCTGATTAGATTTACTTGGTCTTTTCATTTTCTCCTATATTTGCTTTTCTACAATAACCCAAACAGGACCAGGAATAAGTCAAGTATTTCACCAACATCAGCTTGATTCAAGGTGCCTGGAGTTTGATAAGATAAACACACACACACACACATTTGTTTATTTAAATGGGAAAATCACTAAATATTTTCTCAAGTTCTTTCCCCAAGGACAAAGTCATTAATAAATCTCTGGGGTGGGTTATTGAGTTGCTCTCACCACATAAAATGGACAGGACAAAGGGGAATAGAAGGGTAAAGGTGAACAATTTTCACTAAATGCTAAAGTTACAATGCAACAGATGAAAACTACCTCCTGATTTCTACATTATGTTATCATACATAATGGAAACGTTGAAGGCCACTCCCAGCTATACATCCAAGGAGGAGTGTAATTTGAAAATTACATCATCTTCCAAGTTCCCTAGTACTTCACAACTGTGTCTGTGTAAACTTTAGCATATAACACTTGGTCAAATTGAACCAAGGAAGTCTTAGCATTCTAATTTGAACAGTGCTTTTCTCTTGCTTTGCTAATTATCACTACACAATAGTCTATAACCCAACAACCTTTCTTTTAACAAAGTTAGAAAAGTTTTGGCTTCTTAAACTTCCTATTTGGGTAGATGAAGCTGCCATATGTGTTGTGTGAATCGTGTTTAAGTTGAAAATATTGTGAAAAAATAAATTTTCCAAAAATATTTTTAAATAATTAATAGTAGAACTGAAAAAAAAATATCCTCTAAATTCCTCTCAAGGCAGAGATTGATTCCTATTGCAGATTACTTTTTGGTCCCCTAATCAGAAAAGACATAGCTCTTGCTCATCACTATAGGATATGGATTATCTAGATATATATGAGAGAAATAATAATATGAGAGAAAAAGTGCTCTTGCCATCAGACCCATAAATGGGCATCAAATATGGCATAAAAGATAGCAGGAAAGGATGCCATCATATTACCAAATTCTATCACTTATAGGGTAAGGACCCCCAGCAGATGTTAATCCAGTAGTAGGCAACACCCTCATCTTCTTGATGCCTGAAGGATTTTCCAATGAAAAGACAGTTCAGGCACAGTGACTCCAGAAGGTTCTGGATAGGAACTGGGGAAGAAGAAGAGAGTTATTTCCAGAACTCCTTCCTTTCCCAACAGGCTAGTCATTTGAACTATGGAAATAACCCAAAGATCTCAGTACTTGGATTTCATGGATCTCTATTTTCTTTTCGATTTTGATGGTAGCAATAAAGTTTTCTCTGAAACTACCTAAAAAATTCTTTCCCATGTGAAAACTTAAAGGATAAAGTTGGATTTAGGGAAATATCCAAAAACAGTCAAAGTACTTAAAGCCAGACAGTCTTCCAATAAAAACTGACTATCATTTTGATAGTGAAACTGGCCTGCTTGGTAAAAGAGGACTAATCATAGTATAGATATTGGACTGAGGCTATTTATTCCTGGGAGTTGCCAGTGACCACATAACTCAGCAGTGCTGCTAAAACTTGTTTATTCTGGCAGATTCATTCAACTCTATATCATGGGGAATTGCTCATCAGTCATTCCCCCAGCTTCCTTCCATATGACTTGACTGCTAATTTCAGTGCACGCCTTCTTTTCTCTCTTACAAAAATGAAAATGTGACTGATTTTCTTGGAGCAGCTTTATTTGTCTCTGAATGACGATATTTTTTAAGAAGCAGGCAAACACACTGCTCCCTGTGATCGCTGGTAGCAGTGATAGACACACAATGAGACTTCTGTCTCCCCCTACCCTACCTAGTACAGCGTCTGCCCAGTAAATGTTCCTTTCTCAGCAACTGCCATGAGACACTTTTATATGAGCCAGGGTATTTAAAATGTAAGCAACTGGGGATCAGGAAAAGAAATCCTTCATGAGGTGGGAATTGGGAGGTGGGTTTGGGAGGAAAGCACCTTGATCAAATTCTGGAAAGGGAAAGGAGATTGACAAGAAGAATCAGAATTGCTCCCATGTGAAATTGGAGAAATTAAGCATCTTGGGAAATGAAAAGCACACGATTCTTATTACAAGTATTATAAACAGCTCGTCTGAATGGTCCATTCTCTAGACCTGGAAAGATGCTGATCTTCATGGCTTATAATGAGCAGGACTGTTGGCCCCTAATTCAGTCATCTCAGCACTTGTACTAGGAGGCAAGGGACAAATACAGCCATATCAGTGAAATGGCTTCCCTCAGAGATTTTTTTCTTTATCTTTTCTTTCCTTCTTTCCTTCCTTCTTTGTTTCTTTCTTCCTTTTCTTCCTTCCTTCCTTCCTTTCTTCATTTCTTTCTTTCTTCCTTCCTTTCTTTGTTTCTTTGTTTCTTCCTTCCTTCCTTTCTTCCTTCCTTCCTTCCTTTCTTCCTTTCGTTCTTTTTTTTAACAGTGGAAAGCTTCTCCCTGATGACAGATTGAGGGGCGTCTCATTGGTTAAGCTGGCAGACCATCCTCAGCTGATCTGTTTTGCCATTTCATTCTGTCTGTTGGGAAGACAACAAAATGTGGGCAAGCAGCTGGTGGTGGAATTAGGCTTTATGTACAGAGCGTGGGAGAAGATTTTCAGGCCTGGAGCTGTAATTGCTTGATCTGGGCATGTGAGCCACAATTCTCATCTGAGTCTAGCTTCTTTATAGCCTTTGAGACCCACCCAGGATCAAAGTTGGGGTGACATTTCCCTGCATCCTCATGGGATCAAAGCCTGATTTAGATGGGTAATAAAAGCCACAGCAGCAGCAGCAGCAGCAGAGAAAGCAACTTAACATTTATATAGAGCTTCAAAGTCTGCAAAGTGCTTTCCTCACTTCGATCTTGTGAAGTAAGCAGTGAAAGCAGTGGATGTGTTTTGCAGGAAAATCTAGCCTGTCCAGAGTCAGAACCAAAGCTGTCAGGGAGGAGGTGTATGGGAAGATTCTGGGTTCTACCCATGTTCCAAAAAGCTTCTTGCATGACCAGTATCTGATGAGGCGAGGTCAAGGCAGGGCCCGTCCACCCATACTTTGTGAGAGACCCAAGACTGAGTCATGTAGGTTCAAGAGAACAGAGAAGGGCTCAGAAAAATGATGGAAGCCACAATTCAGCAATGTTCTTTGCCCAAAAACATCAGCATCATAATAGGTCATCACAGATAATGATTGTCACAGATAATCAAAAACTGCAGCGGCACTATAACAGGTCATCTCAGATAATGACAAGTTCAGAAAACCACCCAGGAACAACAAACCCCTAAAGATATATAGCACTACTGAAAAAAAAATCCCATCTGGCTCTCTGAGTGTCCTTGTCTCAGTCTGTGTTTCTATCTCTCCCTCTTTCTCTCTCTTCTTTCCTCCTAAGCACAGTGGGATTTCTTGGAATATGCATATGTAACAGCCAGTCTATAACATCAGCAAAAAATAACAACCCAAACAAACAAACCCCTGCTTCTCTCACCTCTTATGTAATGTCAGCAGAGAGATTGCTGGCTTTCTGCCCCCATAGTTCATCTGCTCTGCCTTCCTTATTGTGGTAGCATCTTTCAGCTTTTACTTCAGCTATTTTCATGAAACTTTCTAAAGGCAGGTCTTATTTAGTGTCAGCAATTAAGGTTAGGGACCTTACTAGCAGGGACCTGAACTGATTTAATCTTTTTTTTTTTAATCATCCACTATACAGGATACTGTGTATATATAAGTATGTAGCCTATGTTAGCTGAAGTTTAAATCAGTTTTGGAAGTCAAGAAACCAGGGCTCTATCTCTGGCTTTGACTCAAACTCACTGATTAACTTTAGACAACTCATTTAATCTCTATAGGCCTTAATGTCTTTGAAAAATGAAGGAGTTGGATTTGATGATTTCTAGGATTCTTTCCAGTTCTAAAATCCTATTATCTCTGTCTGTCTGTCTATTGCTCTCTCTCTCTCTCTCTCTCTCTCTCTCTCTCTCTCTCTCTCTCTCTCTCTCTTCCTCTGTCTCTGTCTCTCTGTCTCTGTCTATCTATCTGTCTGTCTCTGTCTCTATCTCTCTCTGTCTCTTTCTCTCTGTCTTTCTATATATATCTGTCTCTCTCTGTTTGTCTCTACCTGTCTCTGTGTCTTTGTCTCTCTGTCTCTCTCTGTCTCTCTGGCTGTCTCTGTCTCTCTCTGTCTCTCTCTGTCTCTCTCTGTCTCTCTGTCTCTCTCTATGTCTCTCTCTCTCTCTCTCTCTCTCTCTCTCTCTCTCTCTCTCTCTCTCTCTCTCTCCCCACCTTGTGTCTTTCCTTCTTCTCCTGACCAAGGATTTATTCAGTTGTAGGCGCTGTAAAAATTTCTAGGAATACAAAGAAAAAGATAAGTCCTGATCATCAATAAGTTTATATTCTAATGGTAGAGATAGCATATATGTATAAAGTTATATAAATAATGCATATTAGTTATAAGGCAACCTTAGAAAGGAAGGTACATGTAGCTCTTTAGACTGGGACTGGTTTTCTGCCGAAGGTTGTATTTGATCTGAGTTTTGAAGGAAGCTAGGGATCCTAAGAACCTAGGTGAAGAGGAAGCACATTCCAGGTATGGAAGACAAGCCAGTATAAAGGTTATGGATGTGGGAGATGGAATGGTATGTATGTGTGAGGAACAGGAAATTGGTCAATATGGCTTGACCCTTGAGTACATGAAGGGAAGGAATGTGTAAAAAGACTGGAAAGAAAGGAAATACCTAGGTCATAGGCTATAAAAAGCCTTAAATGTCAAATAAAGATAATAGGAAACCAATGGAGTTTATTGACTAGTTGGATGACACTGTCAGACAAGGGTTTTAGAAAAATCACTATGGCAGTCGTGTAGTGGATGAATTGGAATAGATAGCAATAGAGGTAGGGGTACCAAATAATCCAGACAAGAACAAATGATCTAAATTAGGGTGGTGGTTTTATGAATGGAGAAAAAGATACATTTATCATAGATGTTGTGGAAATTGAAAAAAGAAGTCTGTCTGTCCCTCTAGTTGATGCAATTTAACCTCTTTATTATACTTCACTTTCCTCCAGCATATGAACAAGAACAATTCATGCTCAGGGACTCATAGAACATAGATTTATGTAAGCGTAGATGGAGCATAGATCATAGGTTTATAGTAGAAAGGGACCTCAGAAGCCATCTAGTCTAACTCCTTCATTTTGCTTATGAAAAAAAATGAGTTTTAGAGAAGTTAGTTGTCAAACACACTATGGCAAATGCAAGAATCACATCTGGGTTCTCTGACCTTGCTGTGAATATTTGTAAGATCATATGACTGATGCTAAAATAAAACCATCACTGAGACACAGAGATAGAGACCAGAACTGTGTTCTCATCAATATAAAGAACTTCTATACAAGGAAACTCCTTTTACAAATGCATATCACCAACTGTAATTTAATATTCTTAAAGCTTGAGTTTTATGTGGTTATACTTGTATGTGTATGTGTGGGAAAGAGAAAGAGGGAGAGAGACAGACAGACAGAGACCGAGCTAGAGATATAGACAGAGCCAGAGATAGAGATAGAGAAAAAGATATAGACAGAGACAGAGACAGAGGTGATGATGAGAATGATGAATTCTTTTTGCATTCTGATGAAGACCAGGAATCCCTTTTTAAAAAAATTAATGCATAATATAAAATACATTTAATTACAAAGGAAACTAAATACGTTGAAATATAGTTCTCAAAACAGAAACAAAACAATTCCTATGGTAAAGAATTGACTAGAGTACTGTGAAAATTAAGTGACCAAATAGTCAGTATGTTGAAGAAGCAGAAGGTAGACCCATATAGTCTCTATTAACTCTCTTTTGTTTCTTCTAAGCAGTCACATATATAGACCCCACAAAGAATACCCAAACATGACTGTCAACAAATTTAGCTCAGCTGGTCACCAGCATAAGCCAAACCCCATACTATATTCTAATAAGACCCTGTGTTGCATGTGAATTGGTAGTTAGTATTGGTCTTTACTATTCCTTTCAGGCTATACAGATTAAAAAGTGCCATTATTTATAACAGGTGAAAGGCTTGTTTTTCCAATGCCATAAAATGGAATTAACTTTAGGGTGAGTTTGCTGGTTATATCTTTTTTTTTAATTAATTTGTTTGTTACATTAAAATTCCAAAATATCTTCTTTCTCCCCTCCACTCCCCACATTAGAAAAGACATAATTTGAGAAAAAGACATATGAATATGTAATACTATGTCTCGCTAGTTTCTATTTATCATTTCTTTCTCTGGAGGTTATGTCTGTTGGTGAGTCAGAGTCAGTGGAATGTATGCTCCTGATTCCAGTATCCTTATATGCTCCCAATAGTCTCAGCATCTATATTGAATCATAGAATCTAGGAGTTGGAAGGGATCTTAGAAATAAACCAGACCGAGCCCTTACCCAATGTCTTGATGTGAGTTAACAGATAGAAAAAAAGGAATATTGGCAGCTTTTGGATGAGTAGAACTTATTTTTCCCTCTTTGCCATTATAATAGCCTTTCTTGGGAATGATGGTTGAGATCTGACCCAGACTTTTACAGTAAATTGATCCACCTCATTTGCCTTTTACAAACCATTAGCTTCATCAAGTTTGTAAATATGGACTAGTATACATATAAGGCATTTAGGAAATGGTTGGTGAGTTGAAATTAATAAAACAAAAAAAAAACATCTTCTGACTATTCTTCACCTAGCTGAGTTGGACTTATAATTGTAGTAGCCAGGAATCTGCATATTAACACATTTAATGGTACAATAGACATCAAAAAGCTTTTTCTTCCATTATTATACACATGATGACTTCTTATTTTCTGAAAATTTGTAAAGGAAATGTGTTGAGTTGCAGGAACAGTGAATAGTATAACTTGATTTGAATGGCAAGGTTCTTGAAAGGGAATGGGTTGAAATAAGGCTGAAAAGAGAGATGGAAGAAATTACAGAGAGCTTTAAGTGTCAGATTAAAGAACTCATATTTTTATTTTATAGGAACTAGAGAGCAAGTGAAGGTTTGGAGTAGTAGAATGGAGTGGTCAGACTTGTGACTTAGGAAGATATTGTGCTTACTATGTGAAAGACAGACTGGAAAGGAGAGAACTCAAATCAGGGAGATAAAGTAGAAAGATTTATAATGATCAAGTCAAAGATGATGAGGGTCTAAAATTTCATAATAGCTATTTTAAGAAGAGAAAGACATAGCTGCAAGAGATACTTTGAAAGTAGAATAAACAGGATTTGTCCAATGATTGTCAAAAATTTCTCTTGAAAATTGAGGATGCCTTCAAGGACTTTAACCTGGAGGAGAATAGTTGTGATCACAACTGAAATAGAAATGTTTGAAAAAGTGATAAGGATCTCAGAGGACCAAATACTTCATATGGAGTTTGCATAAGGGTAAGAAAAATATGGCTAACTTCTCCATCATGGTTAACATTTTGAGTCCTGTTTTATGAGACGCTGATTCTGTTGATGTTCATTCTGTTATCTTAGACCCTATTCAGATTAAAATATGACTTTTACCTGATACCTCATATTTTGACTCCAAAAGTGGTATCTATTATCTACTCCTAGGCATTTAGATTCCTCAGTGGCTACTTCAATGGAACATAACTCAGGAAGACCTAGTTCAAATCCAGCCTCAACCATTTGCTTGCTATGTGACTTTTAGCAAATCACTTAATAATTGTTTGCCTTCATTTCATTATTGACAAAGTGGGGATAATAATAGCACCTGCCTCCCAGGTTATTATGAAGATAAAATGAAATAATGTTTACAAAATGCTTATCACAGTGCCAGGTACAGAGTAGGCACCTAATAAATGCTTATCCCCTTATTTTTCCCTTCCTAAACTGGTACTAGGCTGTTGAATACAGTTCCATGTTTTCTGGTTATAGGTATGACACCTAACAGGCACCATACCTTTCAAAGTTAGCTAGTATCAAAGAGTTCCTTAGGGTTATTAAAATATATTTGTGTCCGTTTATAGTTCAAAGAGGGGTGGATTTGTTTTTACTCAAAAAATAATCATTATATAAATGTATGATACTTTGAGAAATGTTTCCTTTGGAGTATCCTAGACTCTGACTGTTTCTGGTCCTACTCTGTGAAGCAATTTTTATGTTAAAATAATAGGAAGACTTAAATAAAAACCTAAGTATTGCATTCATCTTCTCTAAGGGTGCAATAGTAAGGGATAGTTGACAAGCAATTATTAAGTCAAAAAGCATATCTACAGCACCCACTATGTGCCAAACACTGTATTAATAGAGATACAGAGAAACAAAAAAAAAACAGTCCTGTTCTCCCAAGAGCTTACAATCCAATGGGGAGGATGACATGCAGGAAACTATGTACAAATGACAGGATGAAAAAAAAATCACTTTTTACAGAGTGCTTAGAATTTCTAGTGAGTCAGATCTGGAATGGTTTCCTACAATTGGTTGGATTTCAGAAAAGAGGTAGAAATAAAAGGAAGAAACTTTCAGGCAAGGACAACAGCAAATAAAAATATACTGAACCAGTAGATGCTACAGAACAATAACTCAAAGTCATTACATTGCAGACTATATAATGCATAGAGAGATCAGGTTGTGAAAGGCTTCAGAAACCAAATAGAAGATTTTATATTTCATCCTGGAGGAAATAGGAAGGCATTAGAGCTCATGGAATGGGTTAGGGGTAACATGGCCAGATCTTCTCTTTAGGGAAGTCACCAATAGCTGAGTAGAAGGGATTAACTTGATGTAGGGAGACAAACCTGGAAGCTATTGTAATGGTCCAAGCATAAGAAGATGAGAGCCTGCTTCAGAGAAAGGAAATATCAAAAGAGACATGCCAGCATAGTAGAATAGTCAAAACAGATTGGACATGGTGGCAAGAGAGAATAATGCACCTGATTGTTTGGGAAGATAATAATGACATTAACATTACTAGGAAAGTTAGGAAGAAAAAAGCATTTGGGAAAAGGGTTAATGAGTTAAGTTTTGAAGGTGTCAAGTTTCAGAAGTCTACAAGGCATTCAGCTTGAGATATTAAACAGACTGTCAGGGATATGAGACAGGAGGTCAGGAGAGAGGCAGGACTGGATAAATAGATCTAAGAATCATACATAGATGTGACCATTGAATACATGGGAGCTAATGAGATCATCAAAAGAAATAGAATAGAGGAAAAAGAAGAGAGAGATCAGAACAGAGTCTTGGGGTATGAATGAAAACCAGGCAAAGGAGAATGAGGAGCAGCCACACAGGCAGGAGTAGAACCAGGAGAGACTAATGTCACTACAACAAAGAGAGCCTAAAGTATCAAGGATAAGAGGTTGATTGACAGTGTCAAAGGCAGATAAAAGGACAAGAAGGACAGCTACCATTTTAGACAGCAAAGACAGTATCATAAAGGTCAAAGTGCTCTGATATGATAATTAGATTAAGTCTATACTGCCCATCTTTAGATTTAATCACCAAAGGTGAGAGTACGTCCAGTATTGGGAGGTCCATAACCCATGTGTGCTAGAGTGGGTGATGAATCAGAATCAACCTAGGCAGTACTATGAGAATTGTCTATTGTGATTGGACAGGCAAACTAGGAGAAGAGGCACAGGAAGTGAAGCATAAGTGACCCCTTTAAAAAGAGCTCCTCAGTCAGCTGGGGGGAGCTTTGAGCTCTTCTGGTCTGTGGGGGAGTGCTGGCTGGAACGCTGAGATCTTGGTGAGACTGCTTTCAATATCTTCTTTAGAATTCCATATGGTGAGTTCAAAGACTAAATCTTCCTGACCTTCTCTTAAGGAACTTCCCTTTAATAGACTCTGTGAATGAAGCTTTGCTTCATTCACCTTTGGGCCTCTGGGCCTCTGACTCTCTGCTGAGGGTAAATTAGATCTACCTGGATTAATTAGAGGATCGTAGTAATTTACCTACTGTGTTAGATTCTTATTTCCTTATTTCCTCTCTCTTTTCTTAATTGTAAATAAACTTCCATAAAAGTCAATTTCGACTTAAGATTATTCTTAATTGAGAACTGATAATTGCTCAATCCTCTGGTGACCATCTTTTAATATATTGAACCCCCCAAAATACCTTTTAACCTTACGCTGGATACACATAAAAAAAGCAAAAATATCTCAGCCTTCGAATAGCTTATATTCTGAAAGGTAAGACAACATGTATATATCCATATTAAACAATAGATGATAAAGAAACAGTTATATAGGTAGATGAAGATAAATAGATGAATATACATACATATATATATGTACATATCCATATATATATGTACATATATATATATATTCCATGTGTCATTCTTTTTTTCAGAGAAGGTCTATTTAATGGTGTCTGGTTAGGTTTCTAAATTAATTTAGGAGAGGCAGACATCAACAATTAGAGGGAGGGAGGCAGGAAAGTTTTCTGGGAAAGATGGCATGGGGACTAAGTTTTGAAGAAATACTTTAAGATCTCTTCCTACCTCTAAATTCAATGAAATCAATGTGAGTTCTTAATGGGATTTTGATTAAAATTAGAATAAGGGATACAAAGAAGAGTATTTTAAACAAGTACTCAGTGCGTTCTTTTATCCTTAGATCTTTTGTGTTTTTCCCCAAGTCCCATTGTTTAAATGCTCACATCTAGGAAAAAGAACACCCTTTTTACATTTTGTTGCTCGTGAAGATTGAAGACTCTTGGACAACTTTTATCAACTTGACTGATATTTTTAAGGAGCATTTTAAATGGAAAATGAAGATAGAAGGACAAAATTGCTCACAAAGGTCCACTGAGCCAGATACATTGGTGAGTGGCAGGGACAACATAAAGAGAAGAGGAGAAACTCATAAGAGAGCACATCCAATCCAGGAGTCATCGATTTCTGCCTCCTTTTGCCCTGCTAGGAAGCTAAGCATGTAAACTGAACAATGGGGGGTCACTCCAAAATGACAGAATATGAAATTAGAATTTCAAATCCAATGTTCCTGCTGAGAAATAACTCAATTCTAAGTTATCAAACATTTATTTTCAAGCTTTTCTGTTTATTTTATGTGGCAGTACAGTATGGGGGAAAGCACATTGGGCTGGGGCAGAGGAGATTTGGGTTCTAATTCAGGCTCTGTTACTAGTGAACTGAGTGTTCTTGAGTAAATCACCCTACCCTTAGGACTTACTATCTCAATCTTTCATTTTTAAATTAATGACACATAACGTCTTCTCCAGATCTGAGGTACCTATACTCATTATTAAAAAATTATATAGCTGAGAACAATAAAAAACAGAGTAAGCAAGGAATTTGTAAGCAACAGAACCCTAAATAAGCACAGCCTAAAGAAAGGCAGGTGTATTCAATTTGAAATATTTAATTATTATTTGCTAATTCTGGATTTCAGAAAGAGCCACAACTAAGGTAGTGTGTGTGTGTGTGGGGGGGGGCAGCTAGGTTGTGCAGTGGATAGAATGCTGGGCCTAAAGTCAGGAAGATTTTATCTTCGAGTGTTGAAATATGACCTCAAACACTTTTTAGCTATGTGGCCATCAGCAAGTCACTTAACCCTGTTTGCCTCAGTTTTCTCAACTGTAAAATGAGATGGAGAAGGAAATGCCAAACCACTCTAGTTATCTTTGTCAAGAAAACCCTAAATGGGGACATGAAGAGTTGGACATGACAACTTTAAAAATGATAACTTATTTGATAAATTGTAGACGATGTTATTGCTGTTTGGGTTGTTCTTTTTATAGGCTAATGCTTCATATGACCTACTTCCCTGATTTGATTGTTAATGATAGGTTCATTTTTTATCTGTAGAAGTTGAACTCCAAACAAGTTCTACTCAGAGCAATAAGCAGCCTCAATCTAAAATATTCTTCCTTCTTCTACTGCCTATAACTCTAAACGGTAGTATACCCTGTTTTGTTTTGATTTTTCATTTTGCTTGCAGACTTTTATTTTTCCTTACACAATGACGTGTTTGGCATTACAATTCTTAGCTCTTCAGATGACTTACAAATTTTGGCATCCTACTGTCATGTGAGAATATTAAAGCAACATACAATAACCAGTCTTTCAGGAATTGTGCTTCCTTCTTCCTGGAGATATCCTCCTAGGTTAGCTTCCCTATTCCTCCATTCTCCTTACATCCTTTACCTCTCCCCTCACCACCACCACCACCACCTTTTGTCTCTGGAAGAAAAAGTCCTAGTTGCAGGTCTGATTTCATGGAATCCTTGGTCATAAGACCATCACAAAATACTCAGTTTAGAAGCTAGGAACAAAAGCTTTGGGGGGGGGGAAATTAAGTGTTATCTTACTTTTTATAAATTTTCATTTGTATTTATCTCCAAGTTCTTTTCCCAGAACTGAGCTCCCTTTGTTCTTAAAAAGACTAATTTGAGAGAACTGCAGTGGTGAAATGATTATTATTCTTTGGGAAAATTTCCTTGAAGACTAATCACACTACATTAGCATCTTTCAAACAACAAGGCAATCTATTTCTAGGAACAGAGGGAGAGGTAGTTAAAAATGGAAGGCCAGAGGAAAGTACTCCCCTTGCTTTTATGTAATTCTTTACTGATATGAAATTTCTCTCTTAGGCAGCCACACTCCCTGCTCATGGCTGGGGAGGGAATGCACCACAGAGGGAGAGCAAATGGGAATCAAAATACCCTTGAAGGCTGTGTTCTTTCTCCTTGCACAGAGAAACAGACAGTAAAGATCCTTTAAGTTTCCTCACCCCATGACAATTGCTGATGAGTCAGAAAAATGGGCAAAATGGAATGTAATCTCAGCCTGCATTGGCGCTCACATTTCCAAGGTCTAATTTTTATAATTAGACATTTCCAAGGTATAATTATAAAAATATACCTGCTTGCAAAATATATATCTTACAATTAATTATTGGTCCCATGCAAAAATACATTTCCTTAATATTTACTAAAAATTCCATCTTGGAAAGTCAATATTTGCATTCAGGAAGATGCTAAGATCTATGTATTTTTGAAAAGATGCAATTACATAAACCCTGCATGCAATAGCAGATGCAAGTCAATTCAACTCAACAAGAACCTACTATGTACAAACATCTTGCCCAAATGCCTCCTCCAATGCTTCCCTGTAGCTTGGAGCTACTCAAAGGCTATACTAGTGAGCAACAAGCTCTAGCACATGTTCTCAAGATGGAAAGAATGACTATAAGAAAAATACCATAAATCTGCTATTTATAAACCTACCTGGATAATTTTAGAAAAACTCTTCACCAGGTGGACCATAGAGTGATGGATATTTTAGCCCCATCAGCTCTCAAAGACACCTACTAAGTTATAGAGGGACTTACAATCCATGTTAATGGAGTGGGGACCCATACTTTTGAAATCATTCATTGCTAACATAAAAATATTTACCAGTTTTTAGAGATGATACAGAGATTAATTAGATGTAATCTCAAAGTCTGGCAGAGGGGACAAGATAGATATACAAATAAGTACATGAATATAAAAAAAAAATTGGACCGGACCTGCAATTTTATTGCAGTAGGGATCCTGGTAAGAAAACACTTTCAATTGATGTTACCAGAGATTAACATCTACTCCAAAATTATTTTGGGGTACTGGAAAGTTAAGTGACTTCTCCAAGATCACATAACCACTCTATCTCAGAAGCAGGACTGGAATCCAGGAACCAGTAAGCTGAAGCCAGTTTTCCTTTTACTGTGCCATGCTACCTTAAGCAAAAGAACTTTTATTCTGGTGTCTGTGAATCTTTTTTTCAAAAATTATTTTGATAACTGTTTCAATATATTTGTTTTCCTTATCCCATTTTATTTTATGGATTAAAAGACATTATTCTAAGAAGTGATTTGTAAACTTCATTGGACTGCCAAAGGGCTCCATGACGCAAAAAAGGTTAAGAACTTCTTCTATAGAAAACAGAACACAATAAATATATAAAGTTATGAAGAGGGTGGTTAGGTATCACAGTGGACAGAGAACCAGGCCTGGAGTCAGGAGGACCTGAGTTCAAATATGATCTCAGATGCTTTCTAATTATGTGACCATGGGCAAGTTACTTAACCCTGATTGACTAGCCCTTACCACTCTTCTATCTTAGAACTAATACTAAGGCAGAACGGTTAAATATATTTGGGGGTGAGGAAAGACTTGTACAAAATATTTATAGCCATACTCTTTGTGGTGGCAAAAACTGGAAAATGAGAGGATGCCCTTCAACTGGAGAATGGCTGAACAAACTGTCGTTTCTGTTTGTGATGGAATATTATTGTGCTCAAAGGAATAAAGAACTGGAGGAATTCCATGTGAACTGGAACGACCTCCAGAAATTGATGCAAAGTGAAAGGAACAGAACCAGAAGAACATTGTACACAGAGATGGATACACTGTGGCACGATCAAACATAACAGAATTCTTTACTAGCAGCAATGCAATGATCCAGGGCAATTCTGAGGGACTTAAGAGAAAGAAAACTAGCCACACTCAGAGGAAGAACTGTGGGGGTAGAAACACAGAAGAAAAACAACTGCTTGGGGCAGCTGGATAGCTCAGTGGAGTGAGAGTCAGGCCTAGAGACAGGAGGTCCTAGGTTCAAACCCAGCCTCAGCCACTTCCCAGCTGTGTGACCCTGGGCAAGTCACTTGACCCCCATTGCCCACCCTTACCAATATTCCACCTATGAGACAATACACCGAAGTACAAGGGTTTAAAAAAAAAAAAGAATCACAAAATCAACTGCTTGATCACATGGTTTGATGGGGACATGATTGGGCATATAGACTCTAAACGATCACCCTAGTGTAAATGTTAGTAATATGGAAATAGGTCTTGATCTGACACATGTAAAACACATGGGAATTCCTCATTGGCTACAGGAGGGGGGTGGAAGAAGGTGAGGGAAAGAACATGAACCTTGTAACCATGAAACATTAATTAAATAATTGATTGCTTGATGAAACATAATTAATTAAATAAACACCAATTTTTTGAAATAAAATTATGAAGTTCTTTATGAATTATGAGAAAGAAGAGCTCTCGCTGTTAATATCTACAAATGCCAAGAAATCAATCGGTTCTGCCCAAACTAATGTTTTCTTTACATCTTAGTGTTTTTTAATTTTATAAACTAATACCTATAAGAAGTCTCCCAGCTTCTTCGGTCTCCCCAAGAAATGGCATTAATGTGCATTCACATTATTTCCCTCCAATAGAATATTTACTCCTTGATATCAGGGACTATTTTTTTTTAATCTTTGTATCTCTAGTCCCTAACATAGGACTTGACATGTGGCAGATGGTTGAAAAATGGTTGATGATTAATCAATAGGAGTACTTAGCACTTCACAATTGGCTTGGAAAACAAGCACAATACCCACAAGAAGAAGGTGATTTCCTTCCTAGGTTCAAACACATATTTGGATTCTGGAACAGCTTCTGTTTAAATCCTCCCCTGATATCTCATCATGCGATAGAGGTGACTTTAGGTTCCATCTCAAAGGAGCTGCAAGTTTATCTAACATGCTGGTTCAGGTAGGTGCTACTAAGATGGAATGACTTTCCAATGGACCTGGTATACCCCATAATAAACCTCTCTGAGGTTAGAGAGATCAGTCATTGGACCACCAATGCGCAATATTCTTTCAGTGTTTCAGGCATCAAGACCTACCCTTGACAAGTTTGGGAAGAGTCATAGCTAGAGGTTTACAACCAGATGTTCGGTTCATTTATTTCATTTTTAACATGATATGCCCGGGTTTGGAGGGGAGGATGGGTTTATATTCTGCTTTGGTGCCCAGAACTTCCATGCCAATGAGGTCATGGGTTTCCAAAATGTTGAAGTCAGCACTATCTAACGAAGCTAGCCAGCTCAGTTTGACAAATAAGCTGACAGATTGAGAATGGGATTGGCAACACTGGCAGAATGCCTAACTGGGCTAGGCATTCACTGATTCCAGTGGACAGACACAGGAAGCCAGACGGTGTTCAGATGAGCATCTTGCTTTAAAAAGCTGTTTCATGTTCTCTTTGGGGAGATAAGAGCTACAGCAAAGTTTGCTTTGGACCCATTGCAGACTATGAAACAGAATTTGTGTCTATGGAGTTAGAATCGCTGGGTCCCTCCAGTCTCCCATGTTCCTCTCTTGAGTCCCAATCCACAAGGGTCTCATTAAGCAAATCCAAATTGTACAAAGAAAATCAGGACTGAAATGAAAGCAGCCTGGGTTTGTTTGCAGGCTTCAGGGCCTGATCCCCCTGGGCCCCAGATCACTGCCTATGCTTTTTTATCTTTCACTGCCTTAAAGCTACGGTGGTCTGTTCAGCCTTCTGTGGCTACATATGTCTCTAAGCCAGAGCGATTGTTCCTAACAGCATGAACTCAACATTATCCTCCCTCCCGCCTCTTGATTCCCTGTGAATTAAACAGTGACTGCTTAGGAAGGATGCACACACTACTAAGACCCAGTCTGAGTTGGCCAGATTTATGGCTTGTAAGACTCAGAAAAGAAAAAGCTTATGGTTTCCATTAAAAATAACACAAATAATTCTATTTTGTTCAGACAAGCTCCCTGAGCAAGAAGGAAAATTATTTAGTCTACTGCCTTCATTGTCCCTTCTGCACAGCCAATGATTTCCCATCTTTGTACCTTTGCTCTCACTTCTCCTAATTCCTACATCCCTTCTTTCTCCACTGTCAAGCTCTGCCTGGAAAAATCCTACTCATCCTTCAGGTTCAAAATCAAATACCATCTCCTTTATGATGCTTTCCATGATTTTGTCATAATCAGAAATAATCTGACCTTCCTCAGACCTTGAATAGCATTTTGTATGCCTCTGCTTATCTGATCTAGTCAGGAATTTAAGTAATTTTGTCATTCTTGCATAATCATATGTATTTATATAATATACATGTTCTGTATATATAGGTATGTCCTCTCTCTTTGTCTCTTCTCTCTCTGTCTCTGTGTGTGTGTCTCTCTCTCTCTATCTCTATCTCTCTCTGTGTCTCTCTGTGTCTCTCTCTGTCTCTCTCTGTCTCATCTCTCTATATCTTTGTCTCTCTCTGTCTCTCTGTCTCCCTTTCTCTGTCTCTCTCTCCCTGCCTCTGTTTCTTTGTTTGTCTGTCTGTCTCTACATATTGACATTTAATATATGCTTATTGATTGCTTCTTTGATAACTGATTGTTTAATGAATGAATGGAATTATTACAATCAACTTCATTACAAATGAAAATGTAGAGGGCAGCTGGGTAGCTCAGTGGATTGAGAGTCAGACCTAGAGACAGGAGGTCCTAGGTTCAAATCTGGCCTCAGACACTTCCCAGCTGTTTGGCCCTGGGCAAGTCACTTGACCCTCATTGCCCACCCTTACCACTCTTTTACCTAGGAGCCAATACACAGAAGTTAAGGGTTTAAAAATGTAAAAAGAAACAAAAACAAAAACAAATGAAGATGTGAATTGTGGTAACTATGTGACTATGTACAAGTCATGCCATTCCTTTGAGTTCAATTTCCTTATGAATTAAACAAGAAGGGAAGGGGTTAAAGGTTTATAGGGTCCCTTTTAGAATGATTTTTTTTAAGTTTTACAATAATAATCCTAGAGAGAGCAAAAACTAGGCATTGCTTCTTGGCCCTATGCCATTCAACATTTTTATCACAGCACAGATAGCATGTTTCCATAATTTTCAGATGGGAGGAATTACTCATATATTGGATGACAAAGTTAGGCTCTAAAGGTTGCTGACGTTAGAATGATGGGATGAATCTAATAAGATGACATTTAGTATGGCATAATTATGAAGTCCTATACTTTCTTTCTAAAAAGTCAACTGCACAACTAGAATGAGAAAGACTTGACTGTAGTAGTTTATGTAGAAAAGATCTTCAATTTGAGTGGACTGCTGAGTGGACTGCAAACTCAGTAGGAGTCATTAGTGTGCATGACAGCCAAAAACATGAATCTAAGCTTCAGGTAAACTCATTGCTAAGAATACTGCTAGGATGCTACTGAGAAGTCCAAATCCTCTGTCCTTCTGAAGTTTACAAGGTTCTCTTCCGGTCCTAGGATGGGGGGGAAAGTAATAGAGAGGTGAGACCAGGGCATATGTATCTCACTACAATTCCCTCCCAGGGGTTTGCCTGGAACAACACTTTACACTCTTGATTACTCAGATACTAGGTTCCAAATTGGCTTGCTATTTGACAGAATGCTCAGGGGCCATTGCTGAACCTCCTCAGCCAATACCAACATTCCTTGTGTAGTGCCTCCATCCATTTTATCCAATGGCATTCAAGAACCTCACACACCTAGTATAATGCCTTTGATTGATTGTTTCAATAGAGATGTTCTCACTTGGTTAAGGTGGCTACTTTAAGTGAAATAGGGTGATTGATGGACTCAGTTAATCTCCAATCCAGCAATAGTTGGATTCCAGTCTTACTTTCAAGACTTCTTTCACATTATTCCTCCTAATATACTCTATATTAAAGCCAAACTGACTTACATACTATTCTTTCAATTCTGCTTTCCATTTTCTACCTTTGACAGGCTACCCCACATACAATGAATGTGTTCTCTCCTTCCTTCTATTTAGAATCCTTAGTGCTTTTGAGACTCAATGTAGGTTCCAAAGCCTGTGGGTAGCCTTTATTGATTCTCATGTTGTTATTCATCTCTTCCTCCTTACATTTCCTTGTTTTTATTTATCTGTATAGATATGCCCTTTCAGTAGAATTAAATTCTTAGCAGGATGCTTTCTCAAACACATGCATGTTCCAACTTTTCTCTTTATGGTTTTATACTGGCTATTGCCCTTTTCTGAAAATCTTCATCACCTTACCTCTACTTCTTAGGCTCTCCACTTTCCTTCAAATTTCAAGTACTACACCCTACATCAGACCTTTCTTTATCATCCCCAGCTGCTAATGGTATACTTCTTTTTTTAACCCCTTACCTTCCATCTTAGAATCAATACTATGAATTGGTTCCAAGGTAAAAGCAGTAAGGGTTCAGCAATGGGGATTAAATGACTTGCCCAGAGTCACACAGATTAGAAGCATCTGAGGACAAATCTGAACCCAGGACATCCCATCTCTAGGCCTGCCTCTCTATCCACTGAGCCATCCAGTTGCCTCCAGTGGTTTTCCTTCTAAGGATCTAGATAAGCTTATATGGTGAGTATCTGACCATTAATATTTAGCAAGGAATAAAATTAGGAGATACATGCTTACAAAAATTATTTACCTCTCATGGAAGCAATTCAGCACAGATTTTAAGTTGAAGAGTTATTCCCTATGGATAGTGATTGTTGGTACTGATTCCATCAAGTCCCAAGACATACCCAACTGTCATAAAGTGGTTCCCAAACCATTCTAAATAATGTGACCTAATTATTTACACAGGAAAGAATGTTGGTTATTGCCTAGTCTGTGATGCGAAAATAGATAGACAACTTGCACAGCTTATTAATCAGGCTCTTTGTTTGCATATATGCATACATGTGTATATATAATATGTAGTGTATGTGTGTATGTGTGGAACCTGGGCACAAACTTCATCTCTTCCAATGAGCTCTCTCTTCCTAAGCTAAAATAAGCTCAATTACTCCCCCTGCATCTACTTTTGCAAGTCTGGGAAGTCCCACAGAGAGGTGGTCATATGGCTATTACACTAATTCTAGGAGTAACCCTCATGGATAACCATTCCCATCAATACTAAAACTCATGTGCTCCTGTCAATGTATTTCTCATGAATAAATAAACTACAAATAAGTAATATTAATTGAAAATTTACTGGAAATAAAATGAAAATAAAAATTTAAAAACATATAATATTTATATACAGTGCCATACTACAAAATTCATAAAGCACCATTACTGTTTTCCACCAATGGACAGATTATCTGTTGTGAGAGTAGGCTAATACCTAAAATCCCAGAGTAAGAAAGCTCATATCGAGGGGATATAAGTGTCCAGGGAAACACTAAACTGCATGCATCTGTATTCTCATCCTGTCTCTAGATTTTTCCATAAAAGCCTTTATATTTAACAGATATGCTCACAGTTAAGCTAAGTCTATCCACATTGTTCTTGACTAGCATCTCAACTGGGCACATTTCAATTGGAATATTTTGATATAAATAAAATTAATCTTGGAGGCTTTATACTAAATCTATGAGCATTTATTAGTAAAGAAAGATAAAATAGAAATAAGATCTCTAGCCTTTCTAACAAGGTAAAAATCCATTCCCAGATTTACAACTGGCATGCCAGAGATGGCAAGCTAAGAACTTAGAGAAAGAGCCAGCCCAGAGAGAGTCTGAACAGAGACAGGTACAAAAGCAAAGAGCTTGACACAGCTTCCCAGGTTGGCTTTTCAAACCTAAGTTATTCTCCCCCCATCCTTCCATTGGCAGTTGCCATCTGGATTCTATTGTGCCCTCCCACCATCAAGTAAGACACTTGACTATGATTTATCTGTCCATCCACTGGGGTGTCTTTTGGTAATGAGGTCCCCTAGATATTTAATTCATACAATTTGATCCATTGAACTT
This sequence comes from Gracilinanus agilis, assembly GCF_016433145.1. Taxonomy (NCBI): domain Eukaryota; kingdom Metazoa; phylum Chordata; class Mammalia; order Didelphimorphia; family Didelphidae; genus Gracilinanus; species Gracilinanus agilis. The sequence goes on from NC_058135.1 coordinate 205,052,795, forward strand.
CTTCTCTAGTGTTTTACTTCCAAGTTATTTTCTACTCAGCTGGGCTTATGCCTCAAGAGCAATTGTAGTATCTATCATTTCTGGCTTTAGCATTAGCCAAAGCTGTTATAGTCTTTCAGGAAAAAAAGAAAGCAATGACCTTTATTCTAATAATGGATAAAAGCTCTCCAAATCTGGTCCTCTGCAGAATTCTCCTTTCTCTACATTTCAAGGAAAGATGGCAAAGCAAAGAAGTATCGTCTTTGTTCTCTTTTCTCTTCTCTTCTTATCTTTGTCATCAATTAACCATGATAGAAAGCAATATATAATCTCCTCTAAGCAACATGTTACTTCTCCCTAGACAGTCTGACCAGAAACAAAGGATAATGCCGAAAGTTAGTCTCTTTTTGACAAAGTTCTGAAATATATTCTTTCACCTCTCTATTTTTTTCCCCTGTCTTCTCTCTTTAAATTTTCTTAGCTATAGCCCCTTGAGGAAAAATCCTACTTCAGCTTATGGTTAGTAACCAAATCCTTATCTTCTATCTATAATCAGGTAAATGACATTTATTCCATAATCACATAACAGTCCATATTTCTTCAGTACCTAACCTAAAATTTCCCTTGTTCTGCAATTCTTCCTATGTAAATTACCAAAGCAGATTGAGTTCCCCATTCACCCTGATGATCTACAACTTGTCATATGCAAATAAGGAATTACTATCCCAGAATTGTGAGTCAGATTTAATTCAATAAATGCTTTTCTTAGAATTTGAAGGAAGTCTTAACCTAGCCAAGTGAACTTTCATGGCACAAATTTCAGCAACCTCCAAAGTAGACTTTTTATGTCCCAAGTAAGTGAACTGTGAACTCTATCTCTGTCTCTGTCTTTGTCTCTCTCCTCTCCTCTCCTCTCCTCTCCTCTCCTCTCCTCTCCTCTCCTCTCCTCTCCTCTCCTCTCCTCTCCTCTCCTCTCCTCTCCT